>NC_079451.1:19049925-19127425 GCF_903798145.1 Danio aesculapii | reverse complement strand
TAATGAATCATGAGAAATTTCTCCATTTGATAGTCTATTCATCTCATGTTTGGATGTTTTGAAATATTTATAAAGAGATCATAAATAAATATAAAGGAACCGATTTTTTTTATTCCAAATGTTCTGAAAAAGCATAACTGCAGTATAATAACGGATAGGTTTAATTTAGCCTTTTTTAAATAAATAAACATTAATCATAAAGTGAACATAAACAAAGATTAGCACAGCTGCAATAAGAAGAACAAACAAGTGTACAAGAACCTAATTGTTTAAGCTCCAACATGCTGTTGTGGCACACATGAACCTCATTAAGCTTCTGTGACCAAATTTGCATGCTGTAAACATTGTAAGCTAATCAACATTCATACCTGAACATTTTAGCAAAATAGAGACACAAATCCATCTGATTTTATTATAAAATTTTCTGACGATGAACTGATTTCTCATGGCTTCAGAACAACATGCGTAAATTGTAACATAACTTTAATTTTGGGGTCAACAAAAACCTTTAAATGTACTTTTAAAGAAAACAAGTGTAAGCTAGCGCAGTTTAAATATGCTATTAAAATATTTGAAGTACAAAAAAACCAACGCAACACCACAAAAGTGTTTTTCTTTCACCTCAAGTTGTCATCAACAATCAACAAATGACCACTTGGACTCTTTAAGGATGCTGCAACTTAACTGTGTTCCCTTGTTTTAAGTTGATCGGCTTCACATTGCCATTAGCTGGAGTTGGAGAATTCCCTTCTCAGTGAAGATCACTCTTAAAGCACACGGAGAAGCGTCTGGACTCCAACAAAGACGTATGTCAGATGTGCAGCTGTTACTGCGCTTGTTTATACTGTAATATATGTTTATGTGTTGTTATAGTAGGGAAACCTCAATGATGCTCTGAGGCGCATAGCTGTCAGGATCATTTTAGAGCATGAGAATGTCTTTGGTGGGTCTTTCCTTTTCTCAGTCTGTCCTGTGACAGTTGACTGTTGTGCTGCGCTACTCCTATAGACATGCAGGTTAAAGACCACTTATTTACCAGCTGATTTGCGACCCAGATTTACCATTCTAATGCTTTAGTTAAATCCCGACGTACCTCAAAAGTTAGCCATGACCTACATGGGCCATTCACTTATTTTTTGTTTTTCTCCGCTCCACTTTAGCTCACTATAAAGAGGAGGAAAAGCATGAACAAAGTTTTTCAGTCACTTAAGTGCAAGTGCAATATAAAAGTAGCGTGTATTTCTCAGATGTACCATTAGCTTTATTCTACTACTCGCTAAGTTATCGTTGGATATGAATCGATAATATATATAAAAAATACATATAAAAAGGGCCCGTTTAAGAAATGGTTTGTGTACCATGCCAATTCAACTACAAGTGAACTTATGTCATTTTTAAGTACAAAATATGTGGTCAATAGACTAACATTCAAACTTTTAGAGTCAGGTGATATGATTGCATTATGTTGATCAAAGGTAACAGTAAAGGTATTCCAATTGTGACAGTATTTTTCATCCTTTGAACATGAGAAATGCTTCTTTAGCATTAACCCTTGTGCACTGTTCAAATATACCACCCTTTCGTTATGTTCAGGATAAAACATCCACTGAATTAAACTGCTGTAAAAAGCATGAGATAAATTTTTTGCTTAAATCTGTTAATCAACCTCAGTCCTGATCAAAACTACTAAATTGTTTAGAAAATTACAGAATTTTAACTCTTTAATTGCCAAGTTCACAAATTGATGTCACTGATTTTGTGGGAAAAAATATGTATTTTCAATATAAAAAGTAATTGTGCTCTGCATTTTTTTTTTACCTTTTATCAGTTTTAGATCTGTGAATGATTAATAACAACATTGGTTTTGATGCATTGTTACATTTTCATTTTTTTCTCCCTAATTTACTGTTGGTGACTGTTTTTGCCCCATTGACTTCCATTATAATGGTGCCACCTGATAATCAACAGTAAGAATTACATATTTTACCTCTTCCCAACAGGGAAAACCACCAACAATCAAAAATGCATAATTATATGCTGTCATGGTTTTTTAATATATAAAATGTGGGTATAATGGAAGTCAGTGGGGCAAAAACAGCCACCAACAGTAAATGAATGAAAATTCATCAAAATCAATGTGTCAAAGGCAATGTTTTTTCACATGTCCAAGACTGTGATTAAAGGTAAAAGAAAAAAAAAAACAGTCCACTTTATTAAAAATACATAATTTTGTGTGGGTCTTTTTCACCAAATCAGTGACATCATTTTTGAACTTGGCAATTAGAGAGTTAAAATTCTGTCATAGTAGTTTTGATCAGGACTGAGGTTTATTAACAGATTTATGCAATATATATATATATATATATATATATATATATATATATATATATATATATATATATATATATATATATATATATATATATATATATATATATACACATACACACACACAGTTGAAGTCAGAATTATTTGCCCCCCTGAATTATTAGTCCCCCTGTTTTTTTGGTTGTTTTTTTTTCACCCAATTTCTGTTTAACGAAGAGAAGATTTTTTTTTTCGACACATTTCTAAACATAATACTTTTAATAACTCATTTCTAATAACTGATTTATTTTATCTTTGCCACAATGACAGTAAATAATATTTGACTAGATATTTTTCAAGATACTTTTATACAGCTTAAAGTGACATTTAAAGGCTTCACTAGGTTAATTAGGTTAACTAGGCAGGTTATGGTAATTAGGCAAGTTATTGTATAACGATGGTTTGTTCTGTAGACTATCGAAAAAATATATATCTTAAAGGGGCTAATAATTTTGAGCTTAAAATGTTTTTGAAAAAATTAAAAACTGCTTTTATTCTAGCTGAAATAAAACAAATAAGACTTTCTCCTGAAGAAAAAATATTATCAGACATACTTTGAAAATTTACTTGCTATGTTAAGCAGCATTTGGGAAATATTTTAAGAAGAAAACAAAATTTAAAGGCTGGCAAATTATTCTGACTTCAACAGTATATATATGTGTAATGCATTTTTACAGCAGTTTAATTCAGTCTATGTTTTCATCCCGAACATAACAAAAGGGTAGTAAATTTGCCCAGAGTGTATCGTTGAGTTTTTTTTTAAAAATTCAAAGCATTTGCTCAAAATATGTGTCAAAATAAGATTTGTCACCAAAAAACACAGAAAAAGTTATGGCCAAATTAAGACACAAAATCACCCCACAGTGGATGAAAACATCCCCAACAGTACACAAGGGTTAAATCAGCATATAATTTGTGCAGACCTTAAAAATTAGCTGCTGAATTTCTTTTAAACTCAGGAATAAATTACCTTATAAAATGCATTATTAATATAGAAGGTGTGATAGTGACATATTTCATGATTTACTTCAATTTGTCAAATGAATGCAACCTTGATTAAGATCATAAGATACTTATAAACCATAAAAATACATAAATTACAACATGACAAAAAAATTACCAACCCCAAACATTTGAATAGTAGTCTATAGTAGAGGCTGTGATCACTAGTGCCAAGACTATTTCCAAGTATATACCGTTTACCAATCTTTACACAACCTGTGAAGTTCAGAGCTAAAAAGATAAATAAATAAATGTTAACACCGTAGCTTAGTCACTTATTTGATATAAATATGGTTTATTTCTCTATTGTGAAATGTATTAAACATGAAAAGAACTCTGTGAATCTGTCACAGTCATAGTTTCTGGTCCCAGGGTAAAAAAAAGAAAAAAAAAGTGGCTTTGTTTACATCAACACTGGAATAAATAGAGACAATTTCGCTAAAACTGTTTCGTTAGCAGAGCTGTGTAGATGTGCCAACATGCATTAGTTCAATGTTTTGTTTGGCCCTCAAGTATATAAATACTTCGATGTAGGTTAAAAAAAGAACACTGTAATGCAAGTATATCAAATACTGTATTTTTTTATGGAACTGTGGTGTTTACAACATGATGTGGATGTACATGTGCAGTGTAATTTATTTATATTTTAATATATTTATTTGAAAAACTACACATTTGTGATTTCTCTTTTTCATTTCTTTTATTTTGAAGGGCATTTTTAGTCCGTTGATAACGTGCTGCTTTGTTTGCTATGTTGTACTATGTAAGATGTACCCAAACTATTTTAGATCGTTGCATCTTCCGTAATGTGAAAAGATGAGTTGTACTCCTAATTTTTTAATTGGTCATACCCTACTACACCGTACTGATTTATTTTTTTTAACTGGAGTCACTTTTGTTTCCATGTTTGATTACATTGTGTGACATTGATTTGTCTGAATATATGGTACAGCATGAGTAAGAAGCATGTCTGTGATTATGCAGAAAACAATAATGAGGCCTGTTTACACGAATGCCAAGGCCACCGCTCAATGGGAAAAGTGGCTCTGTTTTGTGCACAGAAGCATTTACTTTCTCCATTTGGCTTTATATAGCATAATAATAAAGGAATCCATGTAAATCACTTTTGCCTTTTTGCGTTATTAGATTACCATGTTACAAACTAAACCAGTACCAAAAAGCATAATTATGGGCCACTCACACAGAACTGTTTAAAAAATGAAACCTTTGGCACATTGAGAACCACTTTTATGGTTGCAACATGCAAGACAACTTCAATAGACTCAAGCTCAATGGGTAAATATGTCTAACTAGCGCAAATTCATGTGGAAAAAAAAACAACAAAATAGGATGCTAAAAAAAAACCAAAACAAATATAAGTTTCTGTTAATGAGGTTTGATTTATATGACTTTTCTACTAAAGTCATGTTTTAATGTGTCTGCATTTACACAGCTACAGCATTTTAGGGGTATACAGAAAAAGTATGAGTTTTTGTAAACTGTACTTGAAATAAAATATGGACAAATCCAAAGTTGGGTTAAACTATTTGACATTAAACATCTTTTTTGTTGTTGTTGTTGTCCACATTTGACACAGAATTGAGTTAATACAACCCAGGATTTTTTTGAGTATATTATTCCAGGGTGTCCATGGGTCTTAAAAAGTTTGTAAAAGTTAATCAATCAATGTAGAGACATTTAAGGCCCTTAAAAACTACTATAAAGTCTTAAATGTTATTTGCAAGGTATTCAATTTGATATAATTTTTGATTATGCAATGTATGGTTGAATGCTAAAGTTCAACCATCAAGGCAACACCATTATTTCTGCAGTTCTGTAGGCGCCAACCTGCTGAATTAGCTAGATTGAATAGATTTTTATTCAGTATATGAATAATCTTTTCGTTTTGGATTGGTTTCTTACATTAATATTTAGTAAAATAATTTGTCTTTACTTAAAAGTGAGTAAGCTTGTTGGTTTCAAAGTGATTAGTTTACTTTTTAAATAGTGAGTAAACATCTTGCCTTAAAATTATGTATAAATATATATATAAATTTAATAGTTGCAAACTTATTCACTTTTTAAAAAATTAATCCAACTGGCCAATTTTAGGGCAATAGGTCTACTCACTTTTTAAAATAACTAATCGTTTTTTTACAGTGCATGCATAAAGCAGTTTTGTGTATGAACAGGGATCATATTGCTGACATTTTCACTTGTACTCCAACCTTTTCAAAAACTACTGTCTAAAAACATTTAAAATCATTGTACAAGCCCAAATCAGAAAAATTTGGGACCGTATAAAAAACACAACAAAAAAAGAAAGTAGTGATTACCTATTTCAACAAGACAATGCAAAACCACATTCTTCCCGCATTACAAAATCCAGGCTGTAGAAGAAGAGAATACAAGTACTTGACTGGCCTGCCTGCAGTCCCAACCTGAATCCAATAGAGAATGTGTGGGGCATTTTGAAGTGCAAAATGCGACAACGAAGACTCGTACTGTACTTGAGGCCTACCTTAAGACTTGTTTGCAGGAATAATGGGACAAAATTACACCTGAAACACTTCATCACTTGGTGTCTTCTGTCCTAAAATGTCTTTTGAGTGTTGTTAAAAGGAATGGCACAGTACAAACTGGTAAATGCTATACTGTTCCAACTTTGTTAAAAAGAAAAAAAACAATTAAAATCATGGGGAACACATTAAATAATATTTGTTGTTTTGTGTGCAATAAAATACAAGTCAAAGTCCATTCAGGAATCACTACTTTCTTTATTTGTGCTTTCCATACTGTTCCAACTTTTTCTGATTTGGGGTTGCAATATAAACAACTATTGTACTATTTAATACCAAGAAAAAAATAAGCTTCCAGTCAGTTCAGTTTAATCATGGCTGGCCCAAGTCATCCACTAAAGTGAGAAGTATTATTGTTTATGTGTGTTGAGGGAAAGCAGATGGTTCAGTCCCTTTTTGACCCGGCACATATTCTTGGTAACCAGATCAGTGAGAAGCACTTTATCCAGCTTACTTCCCACATTCCCTGAATCAGCGGCCTAACCTGCTATCTAAAACCCTGCACCGTGTCTTCTCAAGAGCAGAGGTCAACCAGTCGCAAAAGATCAACTTTTCTGTTCAGTATGTCTAAGTTAGAATTATAAAGTCCAATGAAGCTTACAGCCTGTAAATATGTACAGCCTGAGAAATATGTTTTGTACGACTATTTAATTGACTGGATAGAAAAATCAAACCAAAGATACATTTCAGGAGGAGGATTAATTTTTGTTAAGCAATTACCTTCACACATAAACTCACCTGTCATGGACATTATCCTGTTAGTGGTGACCATGAGGCTTTAATAGATCACGTGTGCTATGCTGAGTAGATAATCCCTTATATTTCAACCTATTACAGAGCGTATGTGTGTGTGTGTGTGCGCATGTGCATTAGATCCCAAACTCCTCTGTTGCTCCCACAGTGTCGAGTTCAAGTCCACTTATTTTTGCCTCTAAACATTTCCATCAAGAGTCAAGATTCTTCTGTAGGATAAGCTCCTGCAGATTGGACTCTGCTACCTTTGGGAAGGGGTCACGGCAGCTTTCAGGCCATCTGGCTGAGCAATCACTTCATTACCTGAAGACAGCCTGAGTCAATCAACTGCAGACGGGACATCTTTTAAAACTGGGCTTGACTTCTTCCAAAACCAAGGAATGTTTTGACACAGGATTGTATGGATTATAATTGTGGAAAGTAGTATTATAGAAGACAAGTCTTTTTTATACACATATAGCTATGCTTTGCATGGTTATGCTGCTTGGAATGGCAGAGGGAAAATCTGTCAAAGACGACTCGTTCTGCACTCAGCTGCCGAATATTACACCACTGAGGGACAAGAATGTGCCATATTAGATATTTGCTTGAGTCGGGATCAGTTCACCTTGGCTACTGTTCATGGATGAGCAGATGCATGCATCGTTACAAGATTTTTCAAGCCCCATCCTTGGCAAGTATACTTTCATTTACATTTATGTACAGTTTAAATCAGTTATGTCATGTAACAACTGTCGTGGAGAGATCTTTTGAGCAGTATTCCTCATTTTAAAATGCATTAAATGTAAGCACAGTCATTGCATTTATTTAGTTTTTAAGTATTAAGTACTTATTAAGTAATTTAGGTGTTTTACTTTTAAATATTGAGATTGCTTTGTGAGTATTTAAATGGTACTTGTTGAGAGGCATTGAATTTGTTTTAGCTGTGTCATTTTTGGGGGTATCATGGGGGCATTGAACTTTATTTATGTTTTTTTATTTTTTTTAAGGGCATTGAATTAATTTTGAGTGTATTATCAAGAAACACTTAGGTAAGAGACTCTGCCGGCAGCTAGCTTTCTGCAACTCTCACATGGTCACCCACTGAAGTTAAGCAGGTCAGTACCTGGATGTGAGACCACATAGGAAAGCTAGGTTGCTGCTGGAAGTGGTGTTAGTGAGACCAGCAGGAGGTGCCCAACCTGTGGCCAGTGTGGGTCCTAATGCCCTAGTATAGCGATGGGACTCTATACTGCTCAGTGAGTGCCGTCTTTCCGATGAGACATTAAACTGAGGTCTCGACTCTGTGGTCATTAAAAATCCTGAAGGATGTTCTCCGAAAAAGAGTAGGGGTTTAACCCCGGCATCCTGGCCAAATTTGACCTCTGTCCATCATGGCCTCCTAACCATCCTCATACCTTAATTGCCTTCATTACTCTGTCTCCTCTCCACCAATCAGCTGGTGTGTGGTGTGCTGTCTAGTGCAATATGGCTGCCGTCGCATCATCCAGGTGGATGCTGCACACTGGTGGTGGATGAGGAGATCCCCCCCCCCAATGTGTAAAGTGCTTTCAGTGTCCAGAAAAGCACTATATAAATGTAAGAAATTATTAATATTATTATTATTATTATTATTATTATTATTATTATTAAGAATTATTAAACTTGTTTTGTGAGTCTTTGAGCATATTTTGGGGCATATCATTTGTCTAGTGTCAAGCATATTTTATGGATACTGAATTAAATTTGGGGGTATTTTTGACTGTGTTTTGGGTCATTTGTTAGTTTCTGGAAAAGTTTAAGTTTTAAATGGTGTTTTAGGGGATATGGAACTTTTTTGGCATGTTCTTTTGCGTGTAATATGTGGTTCAAACAAGTATTATGATTTTACATGCATAGTTAGTTCATTTTAAAGTAATTATTTTGGTTTCAAACTGATACAACTTTAGTGTCCCATCTAAATGATTAAATCTTTTACTTTTCATGGTTTTAGGTTTGTGCAGTCGATAGAAGTCTCAAGCTGAGTTCTGGGATCTAAAGCATGTTTAGATCATGGCTTTGAATTCTTCAGAAATCACTGTTCCACCTCAAGTATGCACAATTGTGCCTCCATCACCCAACTTGAAACGCAAGCAACTAATGTGGCAGAATGCTGTACGTCACATTATCGACCAACGGGGGATGCACCACGAGGGGCGAGCAGTCAACTCTCGCAAAATCATTGTTACTGACGCCTACATCGATGACATCAACAGACAGATTCGGAACAAAGCTGCACGGGGCAATGCTGGCATGCACAAGCGGCGCTCCTCTGCAGCTCGCATCCATCCATTTCGAGAACGCAACTCCACCTGCACACGGAAGTCTACAGAATCAGTTACAGATGCAGACTTCTTCGTAAGCTGGGGCTCCACAGTACGTGGGATCTTCCTCCCTGCTCTCCACCACAAGTTCAAATCTCATGATCTGGAGCATTTGTACCAGCAGCACTCATCTGGCCAACGGCGAACTTCCCTTGTAGTCACTAATGTCATTGATATTCTTACCAAACTCCACATTCTCTTCATCTACCTGGCTTTGGCCCCTGAGATGGTGGACTCTCAACACGGATGGTTGGCCGGGCTCTTAATGGCGCTTGGAGCAATCATATGTGTCTTAGTTCTGACTTGTAAAGGGCTGATGTCTCCAGATTACCTTCGCTATGCTGGGCTGGCAAGCTGGCTGTCACAGACTGTTCAGGCACTGGGTGGATTAGTGTACGGATTGGAGACAGACCAGTCCTGGTATGTGCTCTTCACCCTTTTTGCCATCTACACACTATTGCCCCTACCTCTGCTATGGTCCATCTGCATGGGATTCCTCACTGCTGCCTTGCACCTGTTGGTGGATACCTTTAGGAACTACAATGACACGGCCGTTGTAAGAAAGGTAAAGAAGAGGCTATTCCAAAATATCAAAGCTGACATTTAGTCCTCGCCCTAGTGTAGGAAAAAATAATCTCCAAGAGCCTGATTTACTTTTTCTTTCTTCATCTGAGAGCAAAAAGAAGTTTGAAAAGGCTAAGGCCCAATTCTACCTCGTTTTGCGTGTTCACGTGAAGGGGTAAGGGTGTCCCAATTCTCTTTAGCTTAAAGGCGTAGGACTAGGGGGAAGGGCTAGATACCCCTTGAAACGAAGATTTATCAGGACCACACTTTATTAACAAAGAAGTACAAAAATTTCACCGAATACACCATCTACACCAGCAGCATCGCTACACACGGAACAAAAGTAGAATTGGGATTGGGCCTAAGTGACAGTATACGGTTTTTGACCTCTCAAACACCCTCATGCTGCAGTAGACAGGCTTGTAAGTGCCACGTGTCATGCAGATATCAACAATTAAGTTGTTGACATGAACAATTTTATACTTGATTTCAAGAACTGAATGGTTGAAACTAAAATTTCGGTGGGATTTTGTTCAAAATTACTTCACTTAAGTATATTAGGGCATTTAAGATCTAGGGTTAATTCAATGGAGCTTTGATTTTTATAATGCTTCTGTCAGGTTGTGTGTAGTCTTCCTTTTAATTAATGCTCCATTATTATAGCACAAAAGTACACCAGTTTCAGACTCCTTAACATCTTTAATCATCATCAACTTCAGGGATCAATACATCAACTAATGAAGCTTGTCTTGTTCATTCCAGTTACTAGCGAAAGGTCTATTGTACATGGGCATGAATACTGCAGGGCTTTTCATCCACTATTTATCTGATCGCGCCCAAAGGCAGGCCTTCCTTGAGACACGTCGTTGCATTGAGGGACGGGTCAAGATGGAGAGAGAGAACCAGAGACAGGTTTGGGAATCTTGACATTATTAAGTAGTTCTTATTTCATTAATGCAATATTTCTAAAGAAATGAGACTTTATTTTACATTAGGAGCGCTTGGTGATGTCTATTCTTCCTCGATTTGTTGCTATGGAGATGATTGGTGATATGACTGCCCTGGATGATGAATTGCTTCCTCAACAGTTCCATAAAACCTACTTTCATCAATACAAAGATGTCAGGTAAACGCAGATCCCCATGTAGTAGTATTTCCAGCAAGGATGTTGCGTCAAATCAGCATGAATATTCTTTTGTTTCAGCATCCTGTTTGCTGATATAAAAGGCTTCACCTCTCTCTCCATGACCATGCCGGCTCAAGAGTTGGTGCGGACACTCAATGAGCTGTTTGGTCGCTTTGATCGTCTTGCAGAGGTGAGAAATAATAACCTTGAAGAGATAGTTCACCCAAAAATGTTCAATTTAGTCAAAAGGAGGCCTTGCAGTACCAAATTGTCAGGGAAATGTCCTCGAGTTGGGATTCGAACTCAGGACGCCCTGACGTGCTACTGTATCATATGTTGGCGCTAACCACTAGGCTGTTGCGCCGTCAGATTCCATTTTTTTTTTCGTGACTTGTCTTCTTAGGGGCTTAATTCCATTGAGGACTTGTATGATAAAGGTGTATTTTTATCATTTTTAGAATTGTCTGAAAAGTTCTTTCTTCCCAAAGCCCATCTTTTTTGCTATTTTCAGAAAACATTTTGTATTTTGTTTCTTCAAGTTCCTAATCTTTCTCCAGATTCAGACATAGACACAATTCTTTCTTTTAACCCAGACAGAAGAGGAAGATGTTGTATCTGCACAAAATGTAAATAAATATAATTGGCCAAAAATTTTTTTCATTTTCAATTTCTTACATGGACCCAATCATTTCACTTTACAAGACCACAGTGTGTCATCATGAGCCCCAGGAATTGATTTAGACTAGTTTCATTCATTCATTCATTTTCTTTTTCGGCTTAGTCCCTTGATTAATCTGAGGTCGCCATAGCAGAAGAAACCACCAACTTATCCAGCATATGTTTTACACAACGGATGATTATGTTTCTTCCAGCTGCAACCCATCACTGGGAAACATCCATACAGTCTCATTCACATACATACACTATGGCCGATTTAGCTTTCCCAATTCACCTATACTGCATGTCTTTAAACTGTTGGGGAAACCGAAGCACCCGGAGAAAACCTACGTGATCACGGGGAGAACATGCAAACTCCACACAGAAATGTTAACTGACCCAGCCGAGGCTCGAACAGTGACCTTCCTGCTTTGAGGCAATCAAGCTACGCTCTGCGCCACCATGACACCCTTGGACTAGTTTGTATTTGTTTAATTTAAATCTAAAAAAAATTATCACCATTCACTGCCGTTTTATGAATCACCAAGGACCACAGATTTAACTTCTTAAAATCTTCTTTAATGTTCTACTGAAGACAAAAATCACCTATATCTTGGATGACCTGAGGGAGAGTAAATTAATAGGAAATTGTAATTTTTAGGTGAACTATCCCTTTAAATCTCTTAATGTAATGTAAAGGTTATAGCAGGGTTGTCTAAACTCAGTCCTAGAGGGTCAGTGTCCTGGAGAGTTTAGCTCCAACCCTAATCAAACACACCTGAACCAGCTAATCAAGCTCTTACTAGATATACTAGAACAGCGGTGTCAAACTCAGTTCCTGAAAGGCTGCAGCCCTACACAGTTTAGTTCCAACCCTGCTTCAACACACTTGCTTGTCGGTTTTAAACAAGCCTGAAGGACTCAATTAGTAAGATCAGGTGTGTTTAATTAGAATTGGAACTAATCTGTGCAGAGCTGCGGCCCTGCAGGAACTGAGTTTGACACCCCTGTGCTAGAAACTTCCTGGCAGGTATGCTGAAGCAAGTTGGAGATAAACTTTACAGGACACCAGCCCTCCAGGACAGAGTTTGGACACCCCTGGGCTAGTGCAAAGCATAAATGTGTTTAGTTTTTTTTGTAAAGTGGTCTGTCAAAACTCTGTCTGTCCATCTGTCCGTCCATCCATCCATCCAACCACCCACCCACCCACCTACCAACCTGATCTGCATAAAATTAGCAAAAATTTATTTGTAGCTGTTGAAAATATGGCAATAAGACTTGCAGTCAATGTGTTGCAAGCATATTGAAAGTCTTCTTTATTACTTTAGGAGAATCACTGCATGAGGATAAAGATTCTTGGAGATTGTTACTACTGTGTGTCCGGTGTCCCAGAGCCCCAGACTGCACATGCCCGCTGCTGTGTAGAGATGGGTCTGGCAATGATCAACACTATACGGTGTGTATTCTTTTTTTTTCAATCACGAAAGGTGATAGTTGTAAACTCATTGGTTGGTTTACCTCAGTTTATTGTGCAGAGGATTTTCAGGAAGCTTTTTATGCATCAGTATCCCCCAAAGGATCTGTTTACCCTGGTTGTTGAGATGCATTTTGATCTAACAGATTAAAGTGCATATAGGAGATGTGCCTAATGTGCCCACTTTTGAGACCTGAATTCTTTGAGGGAAGGTTTTATTGCAGGCTTATGTACACTGAACTAAACAAAACAAATAGATCAATTCATATTCAATTCATAAATTTTTTACACCTAAATGAATTGTGTTTTGTTGTTGTTGCTGTTTTTTTCCCTTCTTTTTTTCTTTTTGGTTTTACTTTATTACAGAAAACTGTCATTTAAGTATTCACTTTTTTCAGTGTATGGGCTTTTTCTGATCTTTCAATCTAATTTGCAAAATAAGCTGAAGGTTGAAGGAGAACATGGTAATTGCTACCAAATGTACATTTTCTGAAAATCCTGTAGGGAAAAAAAATTTGGTTTTTGTGGGGTTTTAAATGCAATCAACCACATGTGTTGTCTACACAGTATAAAATAAATCTTATAAAAGCATTTTTTAAACAACCTAATGTAAAAATTATGTTCTTGATCCTCTTTTCCACCTTTATTTGGCATTGTACACTTGTGATTGGATTGTTAAAAATGTCTTAAAGAGCCCCTATTATGCATTAAAAGGGTCAGATTTTGGTTTTGGGGTCTCCGACAACAGGCTGATATGCATGCAAGGTCAAAAAACACATTCATTGTCTTATAATATGCATTCATTTTTACGTAATTATCCCAACGGCTCCCATATTATTTCGTTCAGCGATTCATTTGTTCCCAAACCCCTCCTTAGTGCGATGCTAATCTGTGTTGATTGGTTCGATGACCCATTCTGTTGTGATTGGTCGACTGCGTTCAGCACGCGACAGAGAGAAATGCCCACCACGGCTTATCAACAATTTTGAAGTAGTCAGAGTGCAGAGTATATGTGTGAGCCCATTGTAGGAGTTCATTAAAGCAATGCAGTTTAACACCAGCATATTGCTCTATTCTTCACCATAAGTAAAAACAGTGACACACATTCAGTGTTAATCCACACTGTGGCAAAAGCTGAACTATTTTGAAACTTGACCGTCATGGCCACAGCAATGACAAACGGCAGTGGATCGCGAGCTCACAAATGCAATTAAATCTGTAAACAAAGCAGCACGCGTCACATTTTCAACGTGGCTTTAGAAGCGATATGAAAATATAAAAAAGTTAACCAGATACAGTGCAAGCGGTTACAAGTAACAAAACACAATTAAATATATAATTTGCAAGCTAGAGAAAACAAGGAGGCTACCATTTTAATCGCACTTACTTACACTTGTGAAATGGAGGAAGAAACTGATACATGAACTGTGTACTGTAAAGTTCCTGTCATGCTCTGACAAAGTCTCACACATCAATAGGCTTTTCTGATCCTTCCTTTATCAAACGGCCAACGAATTCCCCGTTGTAAGCGTGTAGATTGCTGAAGCACTAGACGGGAACACAGCACAAGGCTGGGGCTATAATCTTGAGGTATTTTTGCAAAAATAAGCTTGAACCACTGACTCTTCACAGCCACATGTTTCGGTAGGGAAAGCAACACTACATTAATTTTCCCGTGTCTGCGCGTACAGCAAATGGGCAGGGCTTGAGTTTTGAATTAACGTAACACAGCATAGCTAAAGATTCGTTACAGCGGCGATTCATTCAAACTACTATGAGTCTACTCTTTTATAGAAGAATCAATAGCTTTAAAGCTGGATATTTAAAATAATATTTAATATTAAATAGCCATAGCTGGATATTTTACTTTACTTAGAGCTGTGTTACACACTGTATGGAAGGTCATTTTCATAAACCCATAATAGGGGCTCTTTAGTCATATGGTGCATCTCAATAAGCTTTCTTGTTAGGTAGTCAGGGCACTGATCATGGAGTTATATATCATATTCTGTGTTTCCTGTGTTGTCCATTGATGATAGCAGTTCTAAAAACAAAGAGAAGACGAGAAATCAGATAAATGTTATTCATTCTACTATTTTAATCAGTTATGTCCGCAAGGAGCTGAAGAGAGATATGGACATGCGAATTGGAATCCACTCTGGCTCGGTCCTGTGTGGGGTTTTGGGTCTTCAGAAATGGCAGTTTGACGTGTGGTCTTGGGACGTAGATGTTGCCAACATGCTAGAGGCTGGAGGAATCCCAGGGCAAGTACACCAGATCATCAGTTTAATCACAATTCACATCTGATAATAGTCTAATAAAACAAAACGTGTAACAATAGGAGGATTCATATATCGCGAGCCACCCTGGACTGTCTCGAGGGTGTTTACGAGACCGAAGAGGGCCGAGGACATGAGCGCAATGAGTTTTTACGCAAGCACAAGATCGACACTTTTCTAATCCGCCACACACCCCAAGATGACAAGGAGCCCCCTAAAGTCAGGAGAACCAGCAAAGATGAGACGACATGGAGTGCAGAGCTGCCTTTTGATAACATCATTGGAATGAACTGTGTGAGTCCTCATAAACCTCACCTACATTTAGTATGTAGTCTTTAGTTAGTGATAAGATGAAAGATGAAGTTTATCATGGTCATGTTTATTAATGGTCGAACTTTAGGCCATCATTAAAAATAAATCCAAGGTTTTTAACCCATGGTTTGACACACAACGACATCTCACCCAAGTCCAAATTTGACGAGATTGTGAGTCCAGATTTCCCCCTCAAAAATGTAATGACAGCCAGGGGTTCACCTCTGTCAAACAGGCCTTGACGGATTAAAGACACCAAGAGTTTCATTTGATTGGCAAGTAAACCTGAGTGTCAAAATAAACATTGTATTTACTTACTTTACAATTTTTTGCTCATCTTTTAGATCTTAGCCACTTTTACCAATGGCTCCTTGGTGCACCTGCCCAATCAGATTACTCCTCACTGTGCCGGGTCTCGAGAAATCAACAAGAGAATCAAGCAGGCCATCGAGGTGCGCAGTAGTGAACGAATGCGCAAAGAACACATCACACCCTTCACTCTGGTCTTCAAAGACACACACATCGAGGGAAAGGTATAGACCGCACAGAAACATCCTTTATATGTAGCATAATAGCATTTGTGCTTATGAGTAGACCCACACAACATTTGCACTTTCAGTTTTCTCAAATGAGAGATGAGATGTTCAAGTCCAATTTGGCCTGTTCCTTTCTGCTGCTCCTCTTCATTATGGCTGCCCAAGCCCTCATCCCATCTCCACAGTAAGTGATTACTTGCGTTATCAAAAGTATCAATGTTTTGAAAGGCGTTGATACTGAAATATTTAAAATATCACTTTTCTATAAAATTGAAACTTGTTGCGGTCTCTCTCCGACTGTGAGTTTAGATGCATCACAGTCTCATGCACCTCATGTCACTCTCATTTAGGCCACTTGAAGCATTTTTAAGGCATTACTGCCTGCCACAGTCTGTCCTGCCACAGATTCCCTTTCTATAAATGAGCTACGATTAGTTTCAATAGATAGGCTAAACTTATGTCAAATAAAACCAATATACCAGTCTTTAAAGGAGCTGTATGTAAGTTTTTGACTCTTCAAAAGGATACAAATACCATCCTATGTTTGCAGATATTTAAGAAACATGCCAGGTGAACATTCTTGTTTATCTGAAAAACAAAACTGTAGTAAAATATTCTGCTTTGGAAATGTCCTTCCGTGCTGGAATGCTGTCTTTGTTTTAGTTCTTTTAACCTACTCAATGCCAGTTTAGCCAATTATATTTCAGCACCCCGAGTTGCCTTTGACTGAATAAATGAAATTCATTTTTTCACAGTCATAAAGCCTCTCAATACATGTGTCCGTGACTGATATGCGACCTCGGGTGGACAGAAGCAGATGCCAAAAGGAGAGTTCTACATGAGGTGGTTGTTAATTAGCAAATAATACAAATATTACGAGCGTAAACATTAGGTGAGCAGGTTACATTGTAACCCTGTGTCCTAACAACACGCTACGTGACGTGATTTGCAGTGATAAGCAATTTGGCTATTTGCACCAGATGAAACACGACAGTAATTTAAATACAGCCATTTAGAGGCACTGAATATGCACTCAATTATGAAATGGTAAGGTTTATAATCTAATTAATTCATATTAAACCTATTTAACATTATTAAATGTACATGCTGAATCACTCATTTGTATATTTTTAAGATATAAGGTGAACTATCTGCTGCTGCTTTCAGTAATATGACATTTAATGTCATGTAAAATGACATTCAAACTCACATTTTTAGCATTTAACACTGAATAAAGCACATGAGGTGTACCTGAGGTGTCAGTTTATCCTGTTGTTTAGCTACAAGAAAAGAAGCCGTGTTGGTTAGGCCAAAACTTCTTTTAATATGGAAAATATTCCCTCTATCGCGTGCTTCTGCTTCTGTTTAAAACACAGTTTAAATCAGCCTTTACCGTCAGACTCGCTCCTGTTGGTCAATCTGGCAACCTGCACCTGCGTTTGTTTTGATCCAGGAATACCTAGTTCAACCGCTGTGTCAAACGTACATACTGTACCTTTAAAACAATGTTATTCATAATCACCTCAGAGGATATTGGGGGTAACAAGTAACTGGCATTATTTTGGGGATCGTGGGCTGGAAAGTTTGGGAACCCCTGCTATATACATAAGACTTGCTCCTGTTAGTCAATCTGGCAACCAGCACTTGTTTTGATCCAGGTCTAGTTCAAACACTGTGTGTCAAACTTACGTACTGCACCTTTAAAACAATGCTTAAAGTCCATGTGAAATCAAAATCCCAATGTTGATTTTGCGGTTACACATTGTTAATCCTTGGGTGAATAGTCTTCAATCTTCAAGCTGGTAAGTTTGGGAACCCCTGCTATATACAGCTCATATATTATATATAAAAATATACTATTTGACAGCTATTTTTCTATGAAAATGTCACTGGCCTGACTGGAGCAGTAGTCAAAATCCCTATTAGTGACATGCCTAAAAATGGCAATTTATATTTATGTTGGGATGAGGTGTCATATCAAAGTAGGAAATTCCAGTATCATGTCAACAATAGCTGTTACTATTCAAAAGCCTCATGTGTGTTTAATTTATAAATATGGCATGTCTGCATGTGTTTCCCACAGATTTTATCCCATGGTAATCCAGTTTTTAGTGTTCCTGTTTGTCTACATGCTGGTGCTTCTGGTCACTCTGGCTGAGGAATTTAAGCGCTCGCCTCCATATTTACAGCATCTCTGCTGCTGGATCCATGAGACCAAGAGTATCCGGAATTTGCTCACCCTCACCGCTATTGCTACTAACTTTGGTGTAGCCTCCTGCAACATTGTGAGTGCCAAAATTTTGGGCTGCTTGGCTCTAATCAAGAAATGCTTGTTTTAAAACTACCATCTATTTCATCTATTTCATCTACAGTTTTGGTGTAACAGCACATTTGAAGAGACTGAGAAAAGCAGCAAGAACTCAGAACAGGGCACTCAGTGGCCAGTGACCATCTGCACACATCCTGAGGTAGAGTAAAAACTAGACAGTTTACACCAAAAAATGCAAATTTGTCATTATTTACTGCCCCCTATTTTGTTCCAAACCCCAAGACCTTTGTTCAAATTCATAAAGGTACCAAAAAACATCCTCAAAACAGTCCATGTGTCTTCAGTGGTTCAATCAGAATATTATGAAGCTACGAGAATACTTTTGTGTGCAAATAAAACATCAAGATAAACAAGATAAAAACTCCTCAGTGTCAGTATAGGGTGCATGTTCACAAATTCTGTGCACTGACGTATAGCCTGGATCCCCGCATGTCACTTTCTCTGTTTGAAACAAAGCACAATTAATACATCCTAAATTATTATGACTTGCACGAAACATATGAAAGCACTCACAGATAGAGTCATTATTTTTTGTTAAATGTGCACACTAAAGTATTGTCATAGCTTGATGATATTCCAGTTGAACTACTGAAATCATATGGTACTGTATGTTTTGAGGATCTTCTTTGTATATTTTTAACAAGTCGGAAGCATTGCTATGGGAGATGAGAGAGCTCTCAGATTTCATCTAAAATATCTTAATTCGTGTTCCGAAGATGGATGAAGGTCTCAGGGTTGGAATGACATATGGGTGAGTAACAAACTCTTTAATAACAAATGTTATAAACCTTCATGTTGACTTACAGGTCAAACATGACTATGGCACCATTTTAACCTTAAACAATGTTATTTTTATCTTGAAGTTCTGCTTTTTCTAAAATGACCCTTTGAAAAAATGAATAATTTTCCATTTTCATGAATGCTGTGCACATTTAGGGTACAGCAGTTGTCCTTCGGGTCAACTTTGGCCCATCAGCTATAAAATCATTTTTACACCACAAAACTATTGGCAGACACATGCACACTTCAACACATTTCTAGTCACGATAGACTCACACACAAAATAAGAATCTTCTGCTTTAACTTTTTAGACATATGCAGGTGCATTTAGTATTAGAAATATATCTAGCATTTAGCATATTAACATATATCTAGCATTTAGATATACTGTACCTTTGTCTTTACTCAAAAACGAGTGGTGCCCTCTTGTTAACATTATTGAAACGCTCCACACTGATGAGGAAAATCCTAGACATTCACAGAGTTTTTTTCAGAAATCTAAGACAACAGGAGGGTTAAGTTACACTCATGACAACCTCCTAGCATTGTTGAATGTTTTTTGTTGTTGTTGCTCTTTTATGATTACTGTGTCTGTGACTTAATTAAAGGCATACAATAAAAGCGTATCTCTCTGCAGTTCTTCGTTTTGAGTGGTGTGGTGGCAATGGTTACGTGTGCCGTCTTCCTGAGGCTCAGCTGTCTATTGAAACTAGCGGTGCTGATGTTAGTCATTGCAGTTTACACATACCTCATTGAGGTAGCCTTCCATGTGCTCTTTATCCGCCAACATCAAAACAGCCAAATTCAGAGGTACAGTATTAAAGTTGTTTTTTTTACACTGGAGCGATCAAAATTGTAGAATGGCCATAGTGTTCATATAAGACTCTATTAAATTGAACTTTTGTCACGTCATATTTAGATTAGAACCTTCTTATGAGATTTAACCCAGCATGAACAGGATTTTAACATGAAGTCAGATTGACTTGTACCCCAACGTCGAGGGGACAGTGCATTTTGTTTGGGAATGAAAATCTTGTCCATGTCCAACGTCCAACCTAAAATCAACCAAATATCAACGTCTAATGATGTTACAGCTTGACGTTTTTGTGGACGTTACCACTTTGACGTCTGTCAGACGTTGGATTTTAGTTGCCATACCTGATGAATAAATGTCAGTGTTTGACAATGGGATCAAAATCAATGTGTTTGACAAAATAATATGCCGTTGGTTTAAGATGTTGGCTCGACTTTGAATTTTAATCACTTTCTGACACAACCTAAAATCAACCTAAAATCAAACAAATATTATTGTCATTTGACATTGTTATTGGACGTCAAAATAGCATTGTCCTTAGATGCTGGCTAGACATTGAATTTTGGTCACCTGACGTCACGACCCAAGTCTAACCTAATATTAACGTCTTATGACATTGTGTGCCTGCTTGAATATCTGTCATCATATTTAATGAATACAAACCCTAACATACAAACTTTTTGCAATATAGTCTATATCTGTGTACTAGTTACTAGACCTGCTGTCCGGCAAGCAGTAGAGAGAAGTTTTTACACCACAATGGAAATGTTGTTTTTAAAAAGACATGTCTGTAGTAAAGTTGTAATTTTGATGTCAGAAAGGCTGTTGTTAGGCAACAGAGGCACTCGTATTCAAAGACACAAGAAAAAGTCGAGAACAAAGAAATGTATTGTCAGTTTGAATGTTATGGCCATTCAATGTAGAAATACTCAGAACTCTTTTGTTTTGTAATTTTAATAATATTACAATGCCATGATGAAATATACACACATTTAGGAAAAGACAGAGTGCTATAGTTACATGGGTTTTATTTTAACAAAGTTATCAAGTTACAAAATCAAAAAAAAATGGTTACAATGACTGCTGAAGTGAAAAGACAAGGAAAACAGTTTACTTACAAACCAGTGCTAC
This sequence comes from Danio aesculapii, assembly GCF_903798145.1. Classification (NCBI taxonomy): domain Eukaryota; kingdom Metazoa; phylum Chordata; class Actinopteri; order Cypriniformes; family Danionidae; genus Danio; species Danio aesculapii. The sequence goes on along the minus strand of NC_079451.1, from coordinate 19,106,380 downwards.
TTACAAAGCAGTTACCCTAGTTCAGATAGTTTTCTTGTCTTTTCAAAACACCAACTCAACTAGGGTAGCTGCTTTGTAAGTAGCATGAAAACACTGCTAGTCTACTCTTTGAAGTAAGAATAGCGTATGCTGGTGGCTGGATGAATAGGTTACCCTTATCAACAAGACAAAATCAAACGTTTGACTGCTTTTTTTAAATGATGGCTAAACACAATGTTTAAACACCTTATTCTTACTTGTAATCTCTATTTATATACAAAGCTACAGGAAGACATTGGATTTGCCATGTATGGAGGCTGAAGTAGGTTCACAAAGCCATAAGCATATATAGGAATGCACCATCTTTCATTGTTTGTGGAATGTTTTTTGGCCCTTCCTTATTAGAATTATTTGGGAAGATGAGATCTGTTCACTGATGTAAGACTCCTAAAACTTTGCTTTTGGAAAAAAAAAAATTGCCAGTCGAAACAACTACAAACTGATATGTATATGAGGATATCGATTTCAAAATCAATCTTTGTTGCTTTTTTTTTTTTAAAGCACAAATGAAAAACATCTTAGCATCTTAACATATAAAAAATAAAAATGATTCAGCTGACAATAAAGTGTTATGATGATGATGATTATTATTATCATTATTATTACTATTATTATTATTATTATTAAACATGGAATTTCTGAGTAGTTCCCCCTTTTTCATCCCATTGGCTATTATTATTTGTCACTAAAAAATATGTATAGATTTCATAAATCCAAAAGCAATCATGAAAACAAAGTTCATTTATTTTAAAAATAGAGTGTTAAAGATTAAAGTTCATTTAAAGTGTGTTTTTATTTTATGCATTTTTAAAAATACATTTTTCAACTTTTTTCCATTATTATTTCTCACTGAAAATGTTTACTTCAATGATGTGACACCATTAAATGACTTCCTAGACTATTGAATTGTTCTGACCCCTCTGATGTGTATATGTGTTTTGCTCAGATCTCAATACCTCAGACGGAAAGGCATTTCTGTGCTGCTAATGGCCATGTTTGTTGTGGTCGTCCTTTACAACAGTAGACAGGTATTTGACAAATAGAATTTATATTCAAATAATATGCAAGAAAGATATAATAAATGTGTTCATTATTATATGATACCACTTTTAGATATTTATAATAATAATCTATATAAGTATTTAAGTAATTGTACTTTTTTATCAGTAAATAATAATGAAACCACCGCTTAGCTAGCTGTACCTACCATCACATCGTTAAAAAAACTCTTCAAAGTCCAGTCAATCATACTGACATACATTATAATTTGTGCTGGGTGCTTTCAATGATTTCAAAACTTATTTCTGCTCAAACCCACAGCTAGAAACTACGTCCAGGCTTGACTTCCTGTGGCGTCTGCAGGCCAGGCAGGAAGTGGAGGACATGAAGGAACTAAGGGAGCATAACGAGTGTCTGCTGTACAACATCCTTCCTGCCCACGTCGCTCGCCACTTTCTCGAGAGAGACAGAAACAATGAGGTACAGTGAGGCGTGCAGTACAGGTATAATGAGGACTATACATGGATAGTCCTACTAAATATTAAGGGCCTTTAGCTACTAAAATATCATACAAAGTACAGTATAATTTGTTCTGTTAAAAATAAAATTGGCTTATTATTCACTCGCTTTCAAGTAGTTTTAAATTTTAGGAGTTGATTTTTTTCTGTTGAACACAATTTTGAGAAATAATGGAAACCAAAAGCCACTGATATCAATAGTCCTGAGTCAGTGTATCCTGATATCCAGCATTGTTCAAAATATCTTCTTTTTTAAACAGAATTTTCTTTTTTGGGTGAACTATTCCTTTAAGTGATGCCTTTAATTATTTATTTTTCTGTATTTATTAAATGATTAACAATTCTTCATTCATTTATTTTCTTTTCGACTTAGTCCCTTTATTAATCTGGGGTCGCCACAGCGGAATGAACCGCCAACTTATCCAGCAAATGTTTTACGCAGCGGATGCCCTTCCGGCTGCAACCTATCTCTGGGAAACATCCATACACACTCATACACTACTGACAATTTTAGCCTACCCAATTCACCTATACCACATGTCTTTGGACTGTGGGGGAAACCGGAGCACCCGGAGGAACCCACGCGAACGTGGGGAGAACATGCAAACTCCACACAGAAACGCGAACTGACCCAGCCGAGGCTCGTACCAGCGACCTTCTTGCTGTGAGGCGACAGCACCACCTACTGCACCACCACGTTGCCCTGATTAACAATTAGTTAAACGTAATAAATGATATGTTTAAATATTAGTACTTTAATATAATAATACATAGTAGTTATCAACACTTAATAAAGTAAGGCTACTTGATGATTGGTGGCAGACCTTAATAGTTTAAACTTTAATCAGAAAATAAAATATAAGAAATTAATTTGATCAATTTTCGAACCACTTATATTGTTTGAGCATTTAAGAAGTGCATTCATTAATTGAGAAGTATGAATAAGTGAATAGTAACACTCCTGTGCTTTCGCTCTTATTAATTCTTTGGCTCCAAGGACCTGTTCTCTGAATCGTACGAGCGAGTTGGAGTGATGTTCGCTTCCATTCCAGGCTTTTCTGATTATTACGAGAAGAAAGAGTTGATTCATCAAGACGTGGAGTGTCTGCGTCTTCTTAATGAGATCATTGCTGACTTTGATGAGGTACGTGGATTTGTGCTGCAGCCTCTTAGTACCAAATGTCATCTAACTAAGTCCAAATCTGAGCATGCTCAATGCTAACAACTAATACTGTAGCAGCTTAGATGATATTGATGAAATGGATTTCAAATGTACGAATGCCGACACTGTGATAGTATAAACACAGACCTACAGAACTTGCAGATCATTTTTCTCGATTTCACCTCAGCTACTGGATGAGCCTTACTTTCAGGACATTGAGAAAATCAAAACCATTGGCAGCTGCTACATGGCTGCATCGGGCCTTTCTCCTGATAAACAGGTAAGATATACCTTGACGTGTGATTTCAAAACGTATGGATGCATTAAATATACAGCTATGGGTAAAAACAAAAATAAGAGACCACTTGAAAATCCAATTTTTCTGGATTTATAGGCAGTTATATGTTTGAGTAAAACATTTTTTGGTTGTGTTCTGTAAACTACCAATGAATGGAAGGACTGTGGCACAGGTATTTGTCATATTTAACAAATAATATATAAATTACCTTTTCAAAGCCAACTAACTAACTGGAGAACTCCACACCTAGTCAGAACCAGTCCTGGGTTACCATAGAAAAAACAAGATTAGACAGATTTATAGCACATGTATAGAATATGAAAATTTACCCTCCTTAACAGCCTAATGCCCCGATCACACTTAATGTTTCCTGCGCTGTTTGTGCGCCTCGGGCACCTTGCATTAACCACCTGCTGCAGCTCCCGTTTTTGATGGAGTGCTTAGTAGTTGAAGGTCAATTTTTTTTCTGGAGAAAGAATCCCACGTCATGTCCTCCAGCACCAAGACAATTGTTACAGGGGTTGCCTAGCAACAAAAAAGTGCAGTGCACTACTTATTATTGCATTTCTGCATCGAGTAATCATTATAACTCATTGCAATTGCTTTGCATTCATGCTTCTGCATTCTGCTTGTGTTTCTCTGACAATAACACTTCCCCACTGTCAGCTAGCTTTTCGGGTTTCAATTTCTATGGTCATCTGTGTTGAGTTTCTTTGCGAGTGTTTTGAGTTTACACCTGAAATGCTTACAGTAGAAGTGGCTCAAACTTACACTCATTCAAGGTAAAAAGATGCAGGATTCAGTGAAAGTGCCACTATTTTAATCATAAAGTAAACACAAAACAAAAGTATCTATCTGGAGCTTCTTCAGTGGACTTGACACTTGTTAAACACTTGTGCCACCGGGCTTGCTCCTCTCCCACTGCTCTTGGTCACGCTAGCTACACTCGTCACTGCTACCAAACTGACCAATCAGAGTTCATGTGCTATGCTTCGCAACGACATGTAGTAGTTTTAGAGATGTGCATTAGGGTTCGTGTCAGGCTATGACAAAGGGTAGGCCACGGCTGATTTATACTTCACCTGATTTATACTTTAACACAGAAGTATAAATCAGGTGCCTACGCCTCTTTTTATTAAATCAGTGCGATTCATACAGTGATGTGTTCCATCTCTATGTTAAATCAAGTGTTTATTGATAGTCTGTTGCTTGTGTATTAATCTTCTTTACATTTGTCTGTAAGTTAAGTTCTTAGAACCAATGTGATATAAGTTCCTAGAACTAAACTAGAATATTTTTTAACAATAATTCATTAATTTTCCTTTGGCTTAGTCTCTGATTTATTAGAGGTCGCCACAGCGGAATGAACCACCAATTATTCCGGCAAATGTTTTACACAGCGGATGCCCTTCTAGTTGCAACCCAGTAGCTGGAAACACCCATACACTCACATTCACACATGCACTCATACAATATGGCTAATTTAGTTTATTCAATTCACTTATAGTGGTTGTCTTTGGACTGTGGGAGAGACCATAGCACCCGGAGGAAACCGATGTGAACATGGGGAGAACATGCAATCTCCACACAGAAAAGCCACCTGGTTCAGCTTGCGACCTTTTTGCTGAGGCGACAGTGCTAACCACTAAGCCACCGTGCCGTCATTATTTTAACATTACTAAACTATAGTTACCATTCTTGTATCTATGAGTTTCTTTTTTTAGTCTGCTGGATGATCCTTTACAATGTATTTTGATACTTGAAAAACGTTTATAATATAAGAATCTTTACTATAAGCCCCCAATCAGATTGCATGTGTACAACACCAGGCTCAAGGATAGAGTTGTAAACTTTCCAACAGAAAGTATGCTTTTTCATTGGTTTACTCAGCTCCTAAGGGTACAGCGTTTCCAGGTCCAATACATTTTTTTGTCCAATCAAAGTTGATTGCTGAAAGGCACAGCCTATCATGTGATCTCTGATATTTTGCATTACTCAAACTTGTAGATTACGGTATACGTTTTAAGGTTCTGACTGACCTTCCGCACACCAAACAACCCTTCTAAGTACCTTTCTCAGAACGTTCTGCTTATTTAATATGTGATGTGCTGTGCTGAAATGTAAATGCTGCATGTGTATGTTATAGGAATGTGAAGATGAGTGGGCTCACCTCAGTACACTGGTTCTGTTCGCTTTGGCCATGCAAGAAACTCTAAAAGAAATAAACAAACGTACCTCTAATGACTTCTGGTTGCGTGTTGGTAAGATTTTGCTATTCTATTATTAAACCTCTCTACTTTTAAAACATGACTGGTGATAAAAAAATGGGTCAGCGATGAATGGGTTTTCAAACGTTGTCAGATTGTCTTGTTAGTGAAAAAATATTACGCTCATACATTTTTACCATGATTTACAGAGGACAAAAACTAAAACGTTCTAAAATGAGGAAACTATTTGATTACGTAGAAGATGTCTACAGGTTGGTGCCAATAGCCTAGTGGTTAGCGGGTCGACACATGGCACTCGAGGTGCTTTGCCGACCCTTCCCCTAGCTCTGCTCCCCATACTTTCTTGTCTGTAAATCTCCTGTCCTATCACAATAAAGGTGAATACCCCTAAAAAAATTATTATTAAAAAAAGATGTTTAAGGATCATAATGCAGCTCCAGAATACTAATATTTGCCATTTTAAATCTTTATACTTTTTCCACAAACCACTTTCAGCCACTTGTCAGACAGTTGTTTATTTAAATTTTTTTTAATTAGTGTAATTTTCCATGCGATACAATATGGCATTATTTCTATATTTTACATTGCATAAAAACATCAAGTCAAACACTTTCACTAACATGCTTTTTTCTATATAGTTTGGCTTTGGTTCAGACTTAAAAAGTGGTACGTCTGATCATCTTTGACCCATATATCAGTTCAGAAGGAATTATTTACTTTATTTGATTATTTGATTCAGTCTCAAGAGCGTGCTTAATGACTGCTTGCTGTGAAGGAGAGCGTACACCTGCTGGGCACTGCTTCAGACACGCTAATAAGATTAAATGGGACCATCAGTATGATTTTAATGTGATTGGATTGGACGATTAAGACAGAAGATTAATATGAAGCTGCCAGCTCTCTATCAGTAATCTATATTGATTAATTATATCATTATTGTATAACAAATCTGTACATTTTAGTCTAAAATTAGATCGTAGTGCTTCGACCAAAAAGAAACTGACTCTGACTCTCTTAACTTTAATGGAAAGGGACAGTTTATGCAAATAAATTCTGTGTGAGTTTCCTTTTTATGATGAACACAAAAGAAGATATGTGAAGAATGTTGGAAACAAATATGACACAATTGTATTTGTAGTGAAAGCTCCTTGATTAAACGCTCATGGGCACCACTTATCATACAGTTTGTTTACCACAGAAGCTGACAGCGAACAAAAAAACTAGTTCTGGATAACTTTTATTTACTGTATAATATTATAAAGTATATTACTCATACAGTGTCATGTTAAGCATCATAAGTTGAGTCAGCCAAGAAGCACATTCTGAAGCCAGGAAGTCAGTGATTTAAGTTTATAATTAATATAATTACAAAAACACATCGATCTTCTTCATTAGGCACACATTAACCCCCTAGTGGTGTTTGTGTTAGTTTTATGACGAGTTTAAGCACTTCTAGCTTCAAAAATGGTCACTACACACTAACACCATTATTAGAATGGAAGAGCCAGGATATTATAGTTTGTTTTGTCTATATACACGATATTTATCAGGATGTGTAAAGCTATTAATGCTCTTTTATTATAGCTCTGTCCATTGTATAATTTTCGTTCTGTTTTTCGGGAGATAATAGGTTTTTGGCTAATTCTGGTCCATTTGTAGCAATGTTAAGTAATTTACACTGACCATGAAAATAAACCAATAAACATTTAAAACTATTTCGACTGTCTAAGTCTGACAAAAGAAAATCATATAGACCAAGTATGAATTTTGTTTGTGTGTGTGTATGTGAACTATCCCTTTAAGCATGAAATGTCTTTTATAAGGGGTTTATACACAGTTTAAAATTTATTGATTATATCTTTTATAATCACACTTGATAAAAAAAGCATGATTGACATTCTCTCTTTGTACAGTACATGTCATTTCAGCCCTGAGTGAGAAGCAGCCATCCGCTATTAGCGTTTGCACACAATACCTGCCAAAGATAAGGAGTAGATAAAGATAGGATTGCCGAAATGAATTTATTTTCATATTATATATATATATATATATATATATATATATATATATATATATATATATATATATATATATATATATATATATATATATATATATATATATACTGTATATATACATATACATACAGTTGAAGTCAGAATTATTAGCCCCCTTGTTTATTTATTTCCCCAATTTTTGTTTAACGGCGAGATTGTTTTAAACACATTTCTAAACATAATAGTTTTAATAACTCATCTCTAATAACTTTACTGATTTATTTTATCTTTGCCCTGATGACAGTACATAATATTTGACTAGATATTTTTCAAGACACTACTATACAGCTTAAAGTCACAGCTTAAAGGCTGAACTAGGTTAATTAGGTTAACTAGCCAAGTTAGGGTAATTAGGCAAGTTAATGTATAACTATGGTTTGTTCTGTAGACTATCCAAAAAAAAAAAAAAATTAGCTTAAAGGGGCTAATAATGTTGAGCTTAAAATAATTTTCAAAAAATTTAAAACTGCATTTATTCTAGCCGAAAAAAACAAATAAGACTTTCTTCAGAAGAAAAAATATTATCAGGCATACTGTGAACATTTCCTTACTCATTAAACTCATAACCTTAAACATAATTTGGGAAATATTTAAAAAAGAAAAATCAAAGGGGGGCTAATAATTCTGACTTCAACTGTATATATATATATATATATATATATATATATATATATATATATATATATATATATATATATATATATATATATATATATATATATATATATATATATATACACATCAGACTGAAGCGGACCATCAGGGCCGCCGCTAAGGGGAAAAGTTAGGACGATTCTGAGGGCCCACGCAGTTTTCGGACCCGCAGCGATATTAGTAGGGAGCCAAATGCCCACACCCCCTGCCCCCCCACTCTTCACTTTCGACCACAACACCCCGCCCCACCCCCCTCCCCTCTTTTTTTATTGTTCTATAGACTATCCAAAAAAAATAAATTTGCTTAAAGGGGCTAATAATGTTGAGCTTAAAATTTAAAACTGCTTTTTTTCTAGCCGAAATAAAACAAATAAGACTTTCTTCAGAAGAAAAAATATTATCAGACATACTGTGAAAATTTACTTATTCTGTTAAACATAATTTGGGAAATATTTAAAAAAGAAAAAAAAAATCAAAGGGTGGCTAATAATTCTGACTTCAACTATATATATATATATATATATATATATATATATATATATATATATATATATATATATATATATATATACAACAGACCGAAGCGGACCATCAGGGGCGCCGCTAAGGGGAAAAGTTAGGACGATTCTGAGGGCCCACGCAGTTTTCAGACCCGCAGCAATATTAGTAGGGAGCCAAATGCCCACACCCCCTGCCCCCCCACTCTTCACCTTCGACCACAACACCCCGCCCCACCCCCCTCCCCTCTCTTTTCTTCATCCTCAACAGCCAAACACACCCCACCACCCATCACCGCCCCTATACCACACCTCCCGGGTTCTTCAATTTCGTCTAGGGGCAGTACCAGATATGTATGGACACCCACACACACCAAGTAGCATCAGGAGAGAGGTGCGCCAGTCACTGAATCCAGGGGTTCTCAACTGCCTTCACATTTTGTCTTACATTGTGCACTGTGTGAAGTGAAGACATTTTGTATTATGCCTTTTGCTTGTACAGTGGCTGTGAAATGTCAAAATATCTCTCAAAGTGCTCTTTCAGAAGTGAAAAACTGAAATAATCAAACCCGGTTAGAATTTTTTTATGACAGCCGAAAGTTTTAGAGGCAGTGTATTATTACGATCGAATTTATATTTAAACGTGTGAAAATAACTGAAGAAAATTTTGGATTCAGTGTGCAATAGCCTTTAGTTTTGTTTTGAATCTGCTGCTACGCTAACACACAGGCATTTTTAGCTCTGCCCCTTTTTGAAAAGAGGCCTGGGTGCACAATCTCATTTGAATTTAAAGCGACTGTCACCAAAACAGCAGTTTGGGTCAAAAAAAGGGGCAGTTTCAAAGAGTAATAAAACATTATTTGTGGGGTATTTTGAGCTAGAACTTCACATACGCACTCTAGAGACATAATAAACTTATTTTCATCTTGTAAAAAGTGGCACCTAAAGGACCCTTTAAGTCCTCTTGCATCTATAATTGCCTGATTTTACAATTGTCATTTTTCTTTCTCGGCTTTAAAATGACTAAACCATTTAGAAAAAAAATAGGGTAACACTTTAGTTTAGGTCACAATTCACAGTATTAACAAACCAATAACTAACACTTCTTGCTTAATTAACTACTAATTAACTGTTTATTAATAGTTAGTAAGGGAGAAGTTGGGCTTAGGTTTTGGGTAGGATTAGGGATGCAGAATAAGTTCATACTTCATAACTACAAATGAGCAGTTAATATCTTAATATTAGCCAGGTAATAATCCAGTAGTTAATAGCATGAATTGTGACCTAAAGTACAGTGTTACCAAAAATGGTTACGTGTGGTTAAACTGCATCTCTGTCCTCCAGGTATTTCTCATGGGCCTGTAATTGCCGGTGTGATCGGTGCCACAAAGCCTCAGTATGATATTTGGGGCATGACTGTAAATCTTGCTAGCCGAATGGACAGCACAGGGCTCAGTGGGCGTATTCAGGTGCCAGAAGCCACCAGCCGTATCCTGGCAGACCACGGCTTTATGCTGCAGCTTAGAGGGGAAATCTATGTCAAAGGAGTTAGCGAGCGGCGAGGAGCGGTCCGCACATATTTCGTAAGCAGCAGGGAACACAATTCAAGCTACGCTGAGAGAAACACTAGCAGAGGGATCTCTCTTGGGAGAAACACTCTCGCCGCTGTGGTCTTTTCCCTGGTGCAGGCCCGCAAGAAAGAACAATTACGAGAAGCCAATGGAGGATTTCATCTGAAGGACATGGCATGAATTTGGATTGAAACCTGGACAGAAGCCATATTTAATACCTCTTCAGTTTTTTTTAGACTGGTGTCTGTTTCATGAGTCATTGCCTTCAAATGATTTTCTGCAATCTCTGTCTTTCTTTCTGAATGGTAACAACTTCATATCTCATGTATAACCAGATTTCTAAAGGATTTCTTATTGCAATGGAAAGAACAAATTGCTTCTAAAAGTCATGTTTCTTATGTCTTGGAAGTTTTTAAACTATAAAATTGGGAATTTGTTATAGCAGAGCTGCAAATAAACACTCTATATTTTGGATCCAGACCAAAACTGCAAAAACAAAGGAACTCTGGATTATTTCAAAGATGACAATTCCTAGTTGAGATTTCTGTATCTTTATCTGGATATTTTTCCCATAGTTTTCTGTAATCAACTACCAGTGAATTGTGAGAAATGAAGGGTCTGACATCACCATTGCAAAAAGCTAGTTAGCTGATTATCTGATGCATGTGTATTAGCCAATGACACTCTGGAAAAGCTATAAATCTCAGGATTATTCATCCAGCTTAGATGACTTTCTATGAAAAGTAATATTTAGACTTTTGTGTGTAATTGACCGTTTATTAACTCCCTTTTTATTTTATGATGTTTACATGGTCACATGTGGTAGTGTGACAGGAAAAGCTTCTGTCTGTTTCTTGTTTTTTTTGGTTGTTGGCTTAATAGTGAGTCAGAATTACAATGAGGTCTTGGTGAATGCATTAAACAGGAATTAACAATGCCAAAGTTCTGTTTTAGACAATAAAGGTAGACATTTTTAGTACACGGTCCACCAATTTTTACTGAGTTTTTTTTTTTTTTTTCAATTTTATAGTCCACTATATTTTTGTTCAATATTTGTCTGAGTAAGCAGTTTTTGGATCAGATAAAAACAGGCAAACACTAAAACTTTTTCCTATGCCACATGATGCTTTGCGTGAAAAATGGGAGTAACTTCATTTAAACTGTAAACAATCTGTGAAAAAGATTTAAAAACTTATACAGTGATGTACATTTATTCCTCTCACAGTTCATCCATCAAATATTAAAAGAAAACTGATTAGAATTAAGTAATTACTTTCACCGGATGATGATGATGATGACAACACTAGCCCAAAAACCTGAGACAGGTTTTTCTTTTTCCTCAGCAATATTACAGACATATTGAATATACTACTGTACTGAAGGGAATGAATAATAATAATAATAATCTAGAGGAGAAAACAGTTAACTCAAAAGAGCAACCACAGATATGTTTGTGATGCTAATGTTGTGTTAAGATTTATACAAGCATAATGTTATTTTCAAGACAGATAAAAAGTTCTAGCACAACTTTAAAAACGGAAGTAATTTATTTAAGTTCATTTGAAAGATTGGAAGTTTACTTAATCGGAAGTGCAACCCATAATTTATTATGCAGTCATCATGTGCAGGAAAAGGGTGGACTGCCTTAATCCTTCGTGGCATAGATTCAACAAGGTACTGGAAATATTCTGTAAATACTCCATATTGACATGATAGCATCACACAGTTGCTGCATATTTGGCAGCTGCGCATCCATGATGCGAATCTCCTATTCCACCACATCCCAAAAGTGCTCTATTGGATTGTCATCTGGCCATTTAAGAACAGTGAACTCATAGTCATGTTCAAGAAACCAGTCTGGAAGTTTCACTCTTTATGACAGGGCATGTTATCCTGCTGGAAGTAGCCGTCAGAAGATGGGTACACTGTGTTCATAAAGGAATGGACATGGTCAGCAACAATACTCAGGTAGGCTGTGGCGTTGACACGATGCTCAATTGGTACTAATGGGCCAAATATCCCGCACACCATTACACCACCACCGGCAGCCTGAATCGTTGATTCAAGGCAGGATGGATCCATGATTTCATGTTGTTGATGCGAAATTCTGAGTCTAACATCCGAATGTCGCAGCAGAAATCGAGACTCATCAGATCGGGCAACGTATTTCCAATATTCTATTGTCCAATTTTGGTGAGCCTGTGTGAATTGTAGCCTCAGTTTCCTGATCTTAGCTGACAGGAGTGTCCTGGTGTGGTCTTCTGCTGCTGTAGCCCATCCACCTCAAGGTTGGAAGTACTGTGCTTTCAGAGATGCTCCTCTGCATACCTCGGTTGTAATGAGTGATTATTTGAGTTACTGTTGCCTTTCTATCAGCTTAAACCAGTCTGGCCCTTCTCTGTAAACCCTAGAGATGGTTGTGTGTGAAAATCCCAGTAGATCAACTATTCTGAAATACTCTGACCAGCCCATCTGGAACCAACAACAATGCCACATTCAAAGTCACTTAAATCACCTTTCTCCCCAATTCTGATGCTCCGTTACTGCAGCAGATCGTCATGACCATGACCAGTTGCTGCCATGTGTTTCGCTGGTTAGAAATTTGCTTTAATGAGCAGCTGGACAAGTGTACCTAATAAAGTGGTGTGTGTGTGTGTGTGTGTGTGTGTGTGTGTGCGTGTGTGTGTGTGTGTGTGTGTGTGTGTGTGTGCGTGTGCGTGTGCGTGTGTGTGTGTGTGTCTGCGCGTGTGCGTGTGTGTGTGTAATTAAATAATATTATGAGTAAAAAAAAAAGCTATTGACATTTTATTGTGACAATACATGACAATTTTATTCTTGTATTTTTAAATAAAATGAAACGAGACAAAAAAAAAGATTTTTTGCCCAAAGGCAAAGCTTTTTACACAAGGAAAAGTGTGCTTTATTGACAGAAGGAAACAGTATGTAGGCTACAATCCTTTCTTTAAAAAAGCTATAATGTTTTACAGCGCTTATAAAACATTTTGTTATGAACTTATTTTTTCATGTAACTCCAGTTCTAAACTCCAGTGTTGGATCCTCAGCTCAAGTGTCTATTCTTCAAAAAAAAATTCAACGCAATCAATTTTGCTGTCAACTTGTGAGCAGAATCAAAGGTTTTGTGTACTAACCATCGCTAAAGTCTTTCTCCACACAGCAGCTCTTCCAGCGTGAGTGATAAGAATCGGGTCACGTGACGCAGCGGCGCTCATAGTTCGTCCGTTCACTGTCAGCGGCGCTTCATCTCATCTCACCGATCAACCGGAGAACAGCGGGAATTAAACATGTCCATCACCGAGGATGAGATTAAAAACGAACTTCAGTATCCAGGGGATGACCTTGTCTTCTTCGTTAATGGAAAAAAAGTAAGGGGGGATTGAATGGGCATATTACATATCTTCAAGTGTTTCATAATTTCTTCCATTTTTTTATTAAAGTTTTATAGCTCAAAGTCTTTTCGTAATCCATTTTGTGCAGATCACTGAGAAGAATGCAGACCCTGAAATAACACTCTTGACATATTTGAGAAGAAGCTGTATCCTTTTGATATTTTGTTCAGTCTCTGAATGCCTTTTTATTCATTCTGCTGTGTTGTAGGCTAATGTGAAACCATAACAAAAACATTTATGAGACACTGATATTCATGTTTCTGCAATATTGTGGTTGATAGTCACAGTAATGTGTTATGATGTCACAGTATATATTAATATTATATTTTAATGATTATTATCTAATAGTTTAGTCAGCACTTTTATTTTGCTGTTACGTCTGCTGTTTTTTTTTCTGTGTGGTTGCTTGGCCTTTATTTGGTAGTTCTGTTCAGTTGGAAATTTGTCTACGGCATGTAAAAGATTTAACTGTGAAATAAATGTGAGATAAATTAATCGTCAATTGATTGATTGGTTTAATGATCAGTCTAAAAAGTAAGGTAATTTTATTTAAGTCAGATTTTGTTTAGATATTTTCTGGGATATGACATTGAGCATTTCCTTTATTTGTCTTCAATTCAAAAATGGAGGGAAAAGTCATTCTTTTTATTATTATTATTATTGTTATTATTATATACAACAACAACAAAATGCATTTTTAAAAGCACAAGAGGAATTTGTCCAGATAGCTTGAGCTGGTATAAATAAATATTCATGTAAAATATTTACCTGTCTACTCCTGAATCATTATTCACAATATCTTTTGTTTGAAATCTGCTTTTTTAGCTCAAACAAGTCATTTTTATAGTCATATCTGGTATAAAAAAAAATCTTTGCTTATCAGTTTGCACTTTTTACAGCATGTTTAGCTATGACTAATCTGTGTTGACTTCATCAATCATTTACACAACTTTCTCATGTCAAACAACTCAGATTTGTTGTTTCAAATGTGGTGTTTTGGACCACAGAGTCTGTCACCTGCTATGTTTCTTATTAGTACTGGTTAGGTAAAACATTTTTTTCCCGCATGACTATATTCCAAGCTTTTCTCCTTAATATTGTCACTTGTAGTGGGTCTGACAGGAACCAAACTGGGATGCGCTGAAGGAGGTTGTGGAGCCTGCACTGTAATGGTCTCCAAATATCATCCAAGTCAAAAGAGGATTATGTATCTTTTTATGTTGCAATACACTCTTACTAATAAACAGGCCAGAAAGAACCAAAGGAACTTTTCGTGTATAGGTTTTCATTTGTAAAGTATAAAGAACTTTATTGAGTATGAAGAACCTTTTTAATATTAAAGAATCATTTGTGTGATGAAACGTTTCCATGGATGTTAAAGGCTCTTCATGGAACCATATAAAGGATCTTTATTTTTAAGTATGTAAAGTGCACTGCTGTCCTTAAAGCCTTTAACAGGTTCATGATAAATTTTTACAGTGTAAATTAGTTACAAACAACTTACCATAATTAACTAACTTTTCTGCTGAAAAACAGTAACAGATAGCTTTTAATATTTAAGTAATTAAATTACAATCACATACTACAGTATATTTGCTTTAAATTAATCAATCAATCAGTCAATCAATCAATTATGCATTCAATTGAGGTCGATTTTCGCTCATTATGGATCATTCCCTGCCACACAGTTCTATTAATCACCACTTCTTTGAGTTTGCACATGCTTATGTTGGTATCAGATTTGACAGTATCAAGCCAACAAGTTCTTGGCCGGCCTTTCCTTCTACTTCCACTGACCATTCCCATCATGACTGCCTTCTCGAGTGAATTGCTACGCATGACATGGCCAAAATAGGATCATTTCAATTTGGTAATCTTGGCTTCAATTCAATTCAATTCAATTCAATTCAATTCAATTCAATTCAATTAATCTTTATTTCTATAGCGCTTTTACAATGTAGATTGTGTGAAATCAGCTTTACAGAAGATTATGGTGAACTGAAACAGTGTCAGTTCAGTTTTCAGAGTTTAGGCTCAGTTCAGTTTAGTTCAGTTCAGTTCAGAATGGTTTAATATTCACTGCTGAGACTCCAAACACTGAAGAGCAAATCCATCGATGCGCTTTCAGCAAGGTCTTTCGCTTGATGCACCCTAGGATTTCCTTGTTGGTGATTCTCGCTGTTCACGAGATGCACAACAGTCTCCTCCAGCACCACAACTCGAAGGCGTCGATCTTTCATCTGTCTGTCTTCTTGATCATCCAGGTCTCGCAGCCATAGTTTGCTATGGGAAAGACGGTCGCATTGACTAGCCTTGCTTTGGTTGCAGTGCTGTTTATCCTTACTTTTCCAGATGGCATTCATGTTCACCATTGCATTCCGTCCAAGGGTTAAAGGGTTCCGTCCCCATTTTGGTCAATCTTGGAACCAAGGAATATAAAGTCCTGTATTGTCTTGATTTCTTCAGTGTGGGTCTTTATGCTGCATCTTCCATTCTCAGAGGTCATCATCACCTTTGCTTTCTTGATGTTCGGGCGCAACATCACCTTTTCACTTTCGTCTTGCACTTTCAGGATGAGTCGCTCCAGATCTTCTCTGTTTTCGGCTAGTAAGGTGGTGTCGTCGGCATATCTAAGGCCCCGTTTACACTGCCAGTTAAATGTGACCCAATCCCATTTTTTTTTCATATTTTTGTCATATGTGACAGATCGGATCTGTTCTATTACCATGTAAACATGAAAGAATCGCATGGATTTAGATATTCAGAGATCAGTTTCAGGCCTCCTTCATATGTGGAAATAAATCTGATGTAAATAGGATATGTGACAATGCGACTATCGTGTAAACAGGCAGATTGGATTAATTGAGGCATCCATTTGGTACGTCATTAAACTTGCGACAATGTGGTACTTCTCCGCAGTTTAATGGCGTAAAAGGAAGAGCTTGTGTGGAGACGCTGACGCGGTAAACAACAACAACAGAGGAAACATGGAGGAGGAAAGTGGTCAGTGGTCAACAGAAGAACTTACCTGCCTTCTTACCCTGTTGGGAGATGAGTCAGTGGAGACACCATATATAAACCATCGGCGCAAGCTGCAATGATAGCCCTTTCCCTCCTCCTCCGCCTCAAAATCATTTTAATATTGGGTGAATTTTGCATATTTCGCAGAGCTAAAAGCAAGACAAGTTCTTCCATCGTGGCTATTGTGGTGCAGATTCTAAAACCCGCCTTTACACATGCGCAGCATCGTATATTATATGGCAAGTGTAAACACATGAATCAGATATGGGTCACAATTAAAAGAACGTGGAAACGGACAGGCAAAAAAATCAGATTGAGCAACAAATTGAAATTGGGCATCAAGATCTGACAGTATAAACGTGGCCTAAGATTGTTGTGTTCCTGCCACCAATTGTTACTCTGCTTTTGATGTCTTCTGGTAGTGCTTTTCTTAAGACTGCTTCTGCATACAGGTTGAAGAGTGGTGGCGATAGAATTGCTTTATAAACTCATAAATTTAACAGTTTTGTATAAATCGATTCAGAGATCCAATCATATTTTTGTATATAAATATATTTTGCAGAATAATGATTTTTTTACATTTGAAATGACAGCTGCACGCATGCTTGAGAAACAACGAACTGAGTAAAAAATTTCTGACAATATATGGTATCCATGAAAAATGGAGTCATTACATTGAAACTTTTCATGTTGTAATACTTATATAGTTAAACATTTCATAAGTGTTTTATTTTTTATGAAGCTAAAAGGCATTAAAAGAGAGTATTAAAAGAGTTTAGTTGAGACTTTTAAAGGGGTGGTCCACTACGATATAATTTTTTATACTTTAGTTGATGTGTAATGTTAAGTTCAAAGCAAAGGGAGACATGGGCTTTTACAGAGTTAGCTTAGCAAAGCCTACAGCAAACAAAGTTTGGAGACTACAAAAAATACATCCGGGTTAGTGGGATCACAAACACTTCAGGTTACGTGCATTCACCACGGGCATACACCCCGCACAGCTAAGGGGTGTGCCCAGAGGCGCTGTAATGTAGCAGAGAAAGCTAAAATGCCATCCAAACGCTGCTTTTTGCTTTTCCACAGAACTTGTTCTGTTTCTGTATTTGGGCTTCCAAAAGACACGACACAAAGAGAGAAGTGCTTACAGTTTAATTTTAATTGTTTCAGAAAATTATAAAAATATATATATAGCTAGAATTTGACAAAGGACAGCTTCCAGAATCTCTCTCAGTTCAGTGCGGGATTTGGCTAAAAACTCCTCAGAGAAGGAGCAGCTCCAATCATAATAGATGAAGCTGTGGATTGTGAGCCACAACCTGTAAGTATTTTTATTTGTTAAAATTGATCTATTACATGCACAGTTTCTAGCGTTAACGGTATGTTGTAGCAAGGACATAAACAAAGATGTAAACAATGGGAAATGCTGTTTGGCACTGTTAACAATTTAGCTACAAATTCATATTTATCAGTCAAACCGCTGTAAATCTTCAGCAGCGCTGCTGTGTCTCTGTATATGGCCGCTTTCCCTGCGTTCTACATCTCAAATAACGAACTCATAAAAGATATGTGAACGTTTCATATTACTTACACATGCTTATTCTGAATATATGTGTAAGACACACAAGTCAGGTTTTATTTTAGAGAGCAGGCATGAGGTTCAGCTGTGTCCTTTTCTGTCTGATTCAGGCACAAACTGATACGGCTAACAGCTACTCTTACGCACAGTATTTACAGAGCAGATGCAAAGCGCATGCTTGTAAGGGCTGACGCTTTTCCTGGTGACGTGGAGCCAATCTGCGAATCACAGCACATTATGTTAGCTGACCAATCAGAGCCTCTTGAGGGCGGTCGTTTTCATGTTAGCTGAGTAGCAGTATATAGTCAAAGTATAGATAAATGAAAAATTAATGTGATTTTCCACAAATGAAGCATGAGCAAAAAATAGACTCTGGACCACCCCTTTAAGCAATATTAAGCTAAGTAATTTACTTTTCAAAAAAACTAATTTTAATTTTGTAATTAGTAATTATTTTCCTTTCTGTAGTAACTTACTAAACATTGACTGTTAGCAACTCAAATATGATTAATACAGGATTCTAAAATGTTTACAAAAATTACATAGTTATATCCTTGATTCTCTCTTGAAGTCACTATGCCATTAATGCCTGTCTGGCTCCTCTGTGCTCTTTGCATCACTGTGCAGTGACAACCGTGGAGGGCATTGGCAGTGTGGCAAGCAAACTCCATCCTGTACAGGTCACAGTTTAATATTATTCTCCCAGAATTGCAGATAATGATGAGAAAAGCGTGTCACACTATAAATGATTAAAACACAGACACTTGCTAGCTCCATTCATAGTTTCCTCTGCATGCGTCACACTATATGTCGCTGTCCTGCTTATTTGTGGTGTAGTAATTCTTACAACAATAATCGTTTTATCCAGGAGCGAATTGCAAAGGCTCACGGCTCACAGTGTGGGTTCTGTACTCCGGGAATTGTGATGTCTATGTACGCTCTTTTAAGAAACAACCCACAACCCACCATGCATGACATTCAGGAGGCTTTTCAAGGTGATTTTCAAATTATGCCTAATATTTCTTTCTTAAGTAATTATTTAATATTATTTTAGTATACGTTATTAATTATTTGTTATTCAATTGGTTGCACTCAGGAAACTTATGCCGCTGCACTGGGTACAGACCTATTCTAGAAGGCTATAGGACATTCACAAAGGTGAGATATACCAAGAGAAGGCTTTTTTCCAGTTCTAATAATTGAATTGAATTTCACAAAAGTGATTTTATAAACATAAAGTATATTAAATGAAAGTCTGCTTTAATGTTTCAATAATGTTCTGTCATCATTCAGCAGCATAACAGAGATATTTAAGTAAACATGGAACAAAATACAACTTCTGGGCTGTACTTTAAAAAAAATATATACTTTTAATGACAATAGCTTATTGTTAAACGGGTGAAACATTGAGGTTTGAATGAAAGTATGAGCAAAGTATAAAGTGTAAACATAAGATTTCACATTACAATGAATTACTATTTTATTATTATATATTTATTATATGATTTATGTTCTAAATATGCCTGATAAAGATGTTTGATCTATGCTATTGTTGTGCTGAAGGACATTTTTTAAAGTATCTTCTGTAAATCAAGTTAAATGTTTGTTAGTTTTTATTTTGGCTCTGAAAAAAATAAACAGAAAATGACACTTAATAAATTGTTTGATTGGTAGATTTAAGAAAATGATTCCTTGCTAAACAGCACTAAGCATGTAATATCTACATTAACTACTAACTACTTTTCATTTGCAGCTTCTTTTATTTAATATCTGCCTCTATTTATTTCAGGATGGGAGATGTTGCGGTGGGAAAAGTCAGACTAATGGCTGCTGTATGACTAATGGAAACACACAAGAGCATGTTAGGATAAGAAGAACATACATCCAAACACCACTCTTGGTTTTCTCAAACCGAGTACAAACACATTTTTGTCCTAAAGTCATCCATTTACTATAAACCTGCAGCATACTTGGGTAGGAAATCAATGACATGGCAGCCATTGCATCTTCGTAGGAAACCAGTCACATGTTTAAAGCAACACTCATGAGCGTGTGAGGTCAAATCTACAGTACAACCATGAAACAAACAGTAGAAACTTCAGGATCACTGTTTTACAATCACTGTACTTAATGTTATCTAAGCATAATTTATCTGCAATAAATAAATATCGTATTGAGACATCTGGCTTATAGTTCTTCAAAAATAACATTTTCTTTCTATTTTTAGGAAAATTCAGCGCATCCAGTTCAGAACTTGTATGACCAATCAGAGTTTATGCCACTGGACCCGACACAAGAGATTATTTTTCCACCTGAGCTTGTAGTGCGTATAAGAGGTTTAATTTGCATAATAGACCATCATAGTAAAATGGCTGATTACAGCATTATTTCACATATATATTTGTTCTCTGCAGAGTCTGAGTAAACAGACCCAAAGAGAGATGAGGTTTGTTGGGGAACGAGTGCTTTGGATTCAACCCTGTTCCCTCAAAGAGCTCCTGGAGCTGAAGGCCACCTATCCAAATGCCAAACTAGTCATTGGGAACACAGAAGTTGGTAAGGCCCACTTAGATTAGAAATATTAAAGTAACTCTCGACTTTATTGGAAATAGCCTCGTTTTCCAAGTCACCTAGAGTTGAACAGTTGAGTTTTAGCATTTGTTAATCCATTCAGCCAATCTCTGGGTCTGGGGCTATACTTTTATATACTTTTAGCTTAGCTTAGCATAAACCATTGAATCTGATTAGACTATTACCATCTTGCCCAAAAAAAGTTTTGATAGTTTTCCTACTTAAAGCTTGACTTTTCTGTTTTCTTACATTGTGTACTAAGACTGACAAAAAATGAAAGTTGCTATTTTCTAGGTTGATATTTCTAACAACTATACTCTCATTCCGGTGTAATAATCAAGATATTTTGCTGCTGTATAATGGCTAGGGAGTGGGGTCTATTTTCACACTTTGGGAATATTGGCAGAATTAGTAGGCCATCTGGGTGCCAAGACATATAGTATTAGGGAAAAAGTTATTCAGATGCAGCTAGGGTATTAACTCATGATGATTTGTCAGCAAATCTTTCATAACAATGTTTTTCCAATGCCTAATGGGAATTTCAAGACTCTCATCTTTGATTTAACCACGATATTCAACACCAACACAATACATTCATTCATTCATTTTATTTTCGGCTTAGTCCCTTTATTAATCAGAGGTCACCACAGTGGAATGAACCGCCAACTTATCCAGCATATGTTTTACACAGCGGATGCCCTTTCAGCCGCAACCCAACACTGGAAAACACCCAATACACTCTTGCATTCACACACATTCAATACAGTCAATTTAGCTAATTTAATTCACCTATAGCACATGTCTTTGGACTGTGGGCGAAACCAGAGCACCCGGAGGAAACTCACGCGAACAGGGGGAGAACATGCAAACTATACACAGAAATGCCAACTGACCCAGCCGGGGCTCAAAACAGCATCGTTCTTGCTGTGAGGCGATTGTGCTACCCACTGCACCACTGTGATGCCCCAGCCCCCAACACAAAACAATACAGGACAATTCAAGAATGTTCATAAACATAATCTACCAAAACCATTTAATTTTTCCTCTTTGCAGTGCTCAGTTGTTTCAAAGAAGATTGTGACTGTTTTGAGTCTGTTTTCTAGGCATCGAGATGAAATTTAAAAACCTTCTTTATCCTGTGATTCTGGCACCAGCTTACATTCCAGAACTGAATATTATCCAACACACTCAGGATGGTAAGTGAGCCACTAACCTTAAGGGATGTTATATGATGATTTAAAGCACATACAGTATTATTTAACAATATAGTAACATACAGTATATTCTGAGGGGCATCCAGACCGGTTCCTGGAGGACCACCGGTTTTAGCTTTTACCCAAATTAAACACCTAAACCAGGGGTGTCAAAATCAGATCCTGGAGGGCCGCAGCCTTGCACAGTTAAACTCCAACCCTGCTTCAACACACTTACCTGCAGGACTCAATCAGTTTTATCAGGTGTGTTTAATTGTAGTTGGAACTAAACTGTGCAGAGCTCTGGCCTTCCAGGAACTGAGTTTGACACCTATCACCAAAAACATCTATAGTCAGAATCTTACTAGAACTAACTTCCAGGCAAGTGCGTTGAAGCTAAACTCTATAGGACATTGGGCCCCAAGGAGAATGTTCTGGCACCCCTGGTCTAGTCTTCTGATGGCATTCACTATTTAGTGTGATTAATATTTACCATTTAATCTTCTCTATCTCAGGTATTGAGGTTGGCGCATCAGTGACGTTGACTGTGCTGGGTGACGTCCTGCAGTCAGCAGTGAAGAAGCTTCCCGCTTATCAAACTGAGGTTTTTAAGGCTGTTCTAGAGCAGCTGCGATGGTTTGCAGGACAGCAGATCCGAAATGTTGCAGTATGTTGTTCCTGAAAACAAAAAGTGGCACAAAGTGCCAGTTAATAACATAACAATTAATAACATCCACAGTAAAATTTAAGTTATTATAAATGTATTTATACATTATCAATTTCAGCTATTTAATGTATTCATGCTTTCAGGCTGTCGGTGGAAATATTATGACGGCAAGTCCCATTTCAGACCTCAATCCTGTGTTTATGGCAGCTGGCTGCAAGCTAACAGTGATGTCCAAAGGTACACAACCCTGTTTTTATTTTGTTCAAGGATCAAAGGTTGTAGCAATGCACAGTCTGATACAGAATACAGAGCCAGTTTATGTGGAAAATCGCTAGAATTATCTGATTCCACTGGTGTGCACTGATTTTACGCATAATTCTGTTGTAGTCTGAATGTTATGATGGTTATTGCTAATAGGTTTATAACAAATTAGCAATGCTAATTATAAAGTTAGAAGTTCCCTGGTGTTTGTTAGCCAAATGGATGATTGTGTTACATAGGGTAAGGGTTAAGGATACTGAAACCTGTGGTAAACAGGACTTTCACAGCACATGTTAGCCTAGTAGCATATACTGCAGGCTGTTGACCCTAAGTGTTTTGTTGATACTCCAGGTCTCCAGGGTTTTATTTATTTTTTTGCAGATGTTACAATAGCAGAAATCAGTTTTACATCAATTAAACTTCTATTGCATATTCTATACAAATATCTGTTTGATGTTTAAAGGGAAGAAACGTGTTCTTGAAATGGATGACCAGTTCTTCCCTGGTTATCGTAAGACTGCTTTGAAGCCAGAGGAGATTCTTTTGTCCATTGAGATTCCATACACAAAAAAGGTCTGTATATCCATTTCTCTAGTTGAACGTGTCCCAAATGATAACTTTGTCATCAAAAGCCATAGGATGTTCTGTCATCTGTGAAATACAAGGATCTGGAAAAATCTGTTGATTACACTCCTTCATGTAATGAAACTTAATGTCAGTCTGGATTGTCAATGCTGAAATAGACTTCTGAAGTCATATGAGAGAAAAAAAATGCATTCATACTTTTCCATACATCTCTTGTGCGTGTCTGTGTATACCACTGAACAACAAATCTTTCTGGATGAAAACGACATGGTTACTGAATTTCACTTCTCATTCTGTCTGATCAATTGGTTTTTAGGGCCAGTACTTCTCAGCCTTCAAGCAATCCCCTCGCAAAGAGGATGATATCTCTATTGTCACGTGTGGGATGAATGTATATTTCAAGAAGCAATCCAATATCGTGCAGAGTATTCGGATAAGCTATGGAGGAATGGCCCCTGTCACTGTTCTTGCTATGGCCACGTGCAACAAGTTGCTTGCCAGGTAAATGATGATGTACAGCTTTCTCATTTTCATGGTTTCATGCATCAGCTTCACAAAAATCTTTATTTGATTGCAGGCAATGGAATGAAAATCTTTTAGAGGAAGCCTGCAGCTCATTGGCTGAGGAAATGAGTCTATCTCCCTCAGCTCCAGGTGGGATGGTGACATACAGGCGCACATTGACTATCAGCCTCTTCTACAAATTCTTCCTCACTGTCCAGCACAAACTGGCTGTGAACCTGCAGATGGAGGTTTTTAATTCTGATTATACAATCAAGATTTAAAAAAATTGTACACTCTTCCAAGAAAGAGAACATTGGTTCTACTCCTAATTGTTTAAAAGTCAAGGACTATTTGTCACTGTAATATATATCTTTAAAGGGTGTTACTGTTGAAGACATTCAACCTGAGTTTTCCACTGCTACTGAGCTCTTCCAAATGGACACACCTTCCAGTGTACAGCTTTATCAGGTTAACATAACTGCACATGCAGCATTTATTAATTAATCAGCAATTAGCTATTAATCTTATGTGTTGACAGATTAATTAACTTTGTTTGGGTGTTTGTAGGAAGTTCCTCCAGGTCAAAATAAGGATGATGTTGTTGGGCGCCCTATCACACACCTCTCTGCTCTTAAGCAGGCCACAGGAGAAGCGGTTTACTGTGATGACATGCCCTGCTATGAAAATGAACTTCATTTAGCTTTAGTCACCAGCACTAAAGCTCATGCCCTCATAAAGTTAGTTGAAAAGGATATATGTCATGTTTTCAAATCATTTGCATTGAGTAGTTTACATAAAATAAAATTCTGTCATTTCAAACTCACCTTTAATTTGGTCTAATCCATTAGGAAATTCTGTGTACTTTTGGACATAAACTTTGGGTAACCAAATGTGTGTTTTAGTTCCCCATTGATTGCCAAAGTATAGAGATGTGGTTAAGACCAGTTCCTCCAAGACCCAGACAAAGACCAGAGCCCCTAAAACCACACCAAGACTACACTCTTCTAAGATCTAGACCAAGACCAGAGACGCAAAGGCCCAAATCAGGATAACTCCCTATAAATCAAGACAAGACCCAAAAAGACCAAGACACCCCCTTCAAGACATAGACCACAATAAGAAAACCCCAATACACAGACTACACCCTTCGAAACCAAGACAAAAACAAGAGAACCTAAGACCCAGAATACCCCTTAAGACCCAGACCAAAACAAGAGACTCTAAGACCCAGACCAAAACAAGAGACCCTAGACCAAAACAAGAGACCCTAATACCCAGAGCACACACTCAAGACGCAGTCCAGAATAAGATACCTTAAAACCCAGACCTAAAAATAGATCCTTTAAGACCCAGATCAAGACAATACCCTAAGACTCACATTAAGGTTAGATCACCCTAAGAACCACACCAAGACTAGAGTCTCCTAAGGAAACCCAGACCACACCCCTAAAAATCCAGACCAAAACAAGACAACCTAAGACCCAGGCCACTGGACCCAGATGAAATTAAGAGACCCTAAGAAACATTCCACACCCCTCAAGACCCAGACCAAACCAAGAGACCCTGAGACCCAGACCACACCCCTCAAGACCCAGACCAAATTAAGAGACCGTAAGAAACATTCCACACCCCTAAAGAACCAGACAAAAGCATGAGCCTCTAAGATCCAAACCACACCCCTCAAGACCCAGACCAAAACAGAAACCCTAAGACCTTGACCACACCTCTCGGGACCCAGACCAAAACATAAACCCTAAGTCTCAGAACATACATCTTAAGACCCAGACCAATACAAGAGACCCTAACACCCAGGACACCCTTTTAGACCCAGACCAAAACAGAGACACTGAGACCCAGACCACACCCCTTAAGACTCAGACCAATACAAGAGACCCTAAGACCCAGGATGCCAATCAAGTCCCAAACCAAGACTAGAAACCCTAAGACCCAGACCATGTCTGGAGCCCCTAAGATTCCCAAAAATATATACAGTAAAGCCCTGAGACCAAGACCAAGACTAGAGCTCCTAAGACCCAGAATACCCCTCAAAACCCATACCAAAATAAGGGACCCTAAGAACCAGACAACACCTCTCAAGAACCAGACCAAGACAAGAGATCCTAAGACTTGGATCAAGACAGTAGACCCAACAACTCAGACTAAGACAATGTTTCCTCAGGCCCAGACCAAGACTACATCCTAAAGTCTAAACCAAGAACTTACAGTTGGTTAATTGGTTGCCTACATTCTTCAAAATATCTTCAAAAAATGTATTCAGTTTTGAAACAGCTGAGGGTAACTAAATGACAGAATTTCCTTTTCTAGGTTAACTATTCATTTTAAAGCAAAGACTATGATTTAGCACATCCACATTGATTATGTTAATGTGAGCCTAAGTTATTTTTATGACTCGGGTCATAAACAGGTTCAGTGAAACTAGATTGTTGTGATCCAAGAGAATGATTATCCATGATTAAGGCTTAACTATATGTGCATGTTTTCTTTCCAGATCCATTGACACCTCCAGTGCAATGTCTGTTTCTGGAGTGGTTGCATTTATTTCTGCCAAAGACATCCCTGGAAGTAATATGACAGGACCTGTTGTCTACGACGAGACAGTTTTTGCAGATGATAAGGTGATTTAGTCTATATTACAGTGATTGTTCTGTGCTTTATATGGTATTATTTTGTGTTATGATTAGACATTCTGTCTACCTGGTATTAACATTGGTAGTTCGAGAGGGGTCTGGCAGCAGACTAGGTGCAGATGCAATCTGAGCTGCATGCAATGCTTTTGAATAGGCTCACCTAAACCCACACCTAACCCTACTCGTCATAGTGACGTCACTAGCTCCATTGAGTGCATTGTGTCTGACATTGCATCTCTGAGAGATGCAGTCTCAGCTTGCATCATAAAGGTTGTATCCAGATACTATTGGGTAGTTCTGAAAGATGCTTACAATTGAGTCTCTTGTGAACCCAATGCTCAGTACGGTGATCAATACTTTTGACAAAATAAAACTAAAAACACAACATGAAATGCCTGACAAATAATAAAACTGCACATACAGGAATATACATATGGCAATAACATTAGAGCATTGTGCTACAAGCAACAATATGTCAGGACCTGTAGAACAATTGGTGAAAACAGATTACAAATTAATATCCAACCGCACACACTTCCCCCTACATTTCTCAGTGCTGTGATGCGGCTGGAAGGGCATCCGCTGTGTAAAACATATGCTGGATAAGTTGGTGGTTTATTCCGCTCTGGTGATCCCTGATAAATAAGGGACTAAGCCGAAGGAAAATTAATTATTATTATTATAAAAGTATTATTATTATACAAACATTATTCTAAATAAATAACAGAAATCAATCCAAAGTAAAGACACAACTGGAGTGATGCAAGATCTTCTAAGAAATCTTCTGCATGAAATTAAATTTTATATGACAATTCGGAAGTAGAGTGCACAAAAACTGTATAGAATTATCTTTTGTCTGAGACTTGACTTTGATGGCGTAGCATTAATGTTAAGTCTAATCTACCTGACTCATCATCTCTCCTTTGTGCTTTATACAAAAAAATCATCTTACAGAAGCCATGTTTAGTCAAACTAAGATCATTATCATATTACTTAAACATTAGTTTTGCCAACTTCCAAAACGTACTGCATGCCGACAGCTCTGAATTAAAGACTGTTACGCCAGTTTCACAATGTATGAGCGGTGCATATTTTTTCTACATTCGTGTTAAACGACCGGGGTTCACAGTGGAAGCAGGAGCAATGTGTGAGGTTCGCGGGAATAGCTTTCTGTGCAAATGCGTCAGTTTGTTTTTGATTAAAATACATTGCGTTTGCAAGGGTTGATTCGGTTGTACATAGAGAATAACACCTTTATTCTGGGATTACCACTCTTAATTAATACACTTGCATGTAAAGTAAACTGTGACTAAACACATTTACTGGGGCACGTGCCCCAGTAAATGGGGTCTAGCGACGCCCCTGATTCCAAATCTCAAAATATCACAAACAGAGATGCTTATACTGTCTAGATATGGTGTCCATATGCAGATAAATGTGTCTGTTGTGAAGTGACTAAGACATGTTCGAACTTCCAGAGGAATAGTCTCTTTAATAATCGAATGCCATTTTTTATGGAATAAGTTTTTGCTGGCAGCGAAAGTTAACAGACAAAACAAGCGTTGATTATACTTGTTACGTATAAGTTTGCAAGGAAAACCCAGGAAAAGGGACAGAGGGTCAATATCCAAGGCCAGATCTAAGATGTTGTTTATTTGAGCCACAATTCTGCACCAGTAGGTCTGGATCCTATGACAATCCCACACACATAGAATGTAATCTCCTATATTTGGCTATAAGGCAGAGAGGTGAGTGAGCTGCATTGTATTCGAGTCATAAATGAGGTGTAATATGTATTCTATGTAGCTTCCTAAGCTAAACAGCTCTAGCCCTATTGCAGACTAAAAGCATATTGGCTAGAGACCAAACCATCTCCCATTCTTCCTCTAAAATATCCAAGATATTTGCCTTCAAGCTCCCTTTCCCAAATTGATGTGATGTGTGGAGTACAGAACGTGTTATAATAGTACAGAGCCCTCCAGAACGAAGAAATCCACTTTTGTTTAGAAGGATTTAAAATAGTTTTCTCAATTTACTAAATGTTGCCTTGGTTTTGAGGCTATATTTTCAAAAGACAGTCTGATCCAAATTTTTTACAGATATTAAGCTGTTGTAGACACGTAGATACAGATTAACTATAGTCAACATGATGTTAAAAGGGGACAGTATAAGTATTTCTCATAAGAGACATCTTGCACAAGCAGCTATTTAACTGATTAAGACAGCATGTGCCTTCTTGCATAGACGTCTCTTGTTAGTTATGATGCAGTGGATCAGGCGTGAGACCACCGTAGCGCAATGGCTTTTACATTTTGTTCACAAAACAGTGGGTATCATTTGGAAGTTGTAGCAAACGACCCAATGCATTTGGGACAGACGTACATTAGTTCCTGTGCAAAATGTTTCTCACATGCGTCTCACCTGACTGCATACTGGGCTATTCTGTGATCAGGCATTTTTGAATGGCATATTCATTTATTGATGCTTTGACGTGTGCTTTAATGGTCGAATGTCTATGATGTGGCAAAGTTAAATATAATCTTAATCTACGTTATACAATATTACACATTTGCAGCAGAGACCCATAGCAGTTTCCTGAGGAACCCTCTTTTACTCACAGTGAAAAAGTAAAGTTAAACGGGAGATACAGTTATCAAAGATAAACACAGACACTGTAAAAAATGGCACCTAATTTTTGGAAGCAACAAATATTATGTTTACATTTATTTACAATTAACTGTTCAAGAAATCAGTTATTTTTGATTATACTATAATTTTACCTTTGAATAACAGATGTAGCCTTGATGAATATGAAAATATATGTAAACAATATTAACAAACTTTCCTGATCTTTAGATTAGTAGTGTATGTTTGATATGGCTTACATGCATATAATGTGTCTGCAATCTGATCTTTTATACTAGGTCACATGCATTGGACATATAGTGGGGGCCATTGTGGCGGACACACAGGCTCATGCTCAGAGAGCAGCCAAAGCAGTGAAGATCAGCTATGAGGAACTGAAGCCTGTCATTGTGACCATTCAGGTCTGTACAGTATTTACTTCCAGGGCTTGACATTAACACTTGCCAAATGCAATAGATTTCAACTGTGGCAGTTAGACTAGCCACATTGACAGGTTGAATATTTTTAAATTCTAGTTTTCTAAACAGTCATGTGAATTAACTAATTGCAATACGACACTACAAAAGCTTCATGTCACGTTTGCTTCATAAAAGATGGTTATGATATTAATAATATCTGTAACTCATACACACATAAAATGTAAATTAGTGTTTTGTGACTTAGCCAAAACATTTATTTTTTTATTCTAATCTGCAGCACTAGAATATTTAATGTTGTTGTTTATAACTATTTTAAAAACAATTTAATAAATAGTTCATAGTTCGGGGCTTCATTCGCCATATTGGTCGTTACACTTTTTACCCCATAGACTGTTTTTCCTATTCAAAGCTAAATAGGTGATATGTCTTGTGTATACTAAAATCTTTGCTAATACATACACTACAGGTCATATCATATAAATAATATATAAAATATAAAATATGGCATCTTTCCAGGTTCAACTTTTATTGTATTCGTTAGAAATTACTCTATTTATATATGATATGACCTGTAGTAAAGATTACTGTATTAGCAAAGACTATAGTATACACAAGACTTATCACCTGTTTAGCTCTGAATGGGAAAAGCAGTCTATGAGGAGAAAGTGTAAAGGTAAATATGGCGAATGAAGCCCCACCTTCTAGTACAGGAGCCAATCATTAATCGATTTAGACTGACGATTCTCCAGGGGAGGGGCTCGGATCGGACATGAGTTTCTGCAGATACTGTGTAATTCGATCATTTAGAAATGAAACTAAAGAGACAGCTTTTGTTTAATATTATTGGTGATTCCTAATATGAAATTTAATCATAAGCTTGACAAGCAGTTTTAAAGAATTTGATGTTTCCTCATGCAAATTGAATGCCTGAGCATACTGCCCGAGAGGCGTTTCAAAGATGGCCGCCAAGTGAAATTACTTGCCTTAAAGGGACTTTGGTATTAGTCAACATTTGAAGTGCATCAAAAAGTTCATCAAAGTTGTCCTAAGACAAGAACGAGTGTTTTGTTTTTAAGTCAACTGTGATGAAATGTTTTGATCCACTTCAAATGCTGCCTGCTGTATACCAGCTGGTATATTTTGCATATTAGAATTTGGGTGGTCACAGGAGTTTTAAATGACCCAAATCAAGTAAAATTACTTAACATTAAGTCATTTTAGCATGCCAAAGTGAAATTTAAGCATATTAAATGTATTTTCCTAATAATAAAATGATGGCTAGTGAAAATACAAAAACTTTGGAAAACTACTAGCCAAAGTGGCTGGTATGCAGACAAGTTAATGTCGAGCCCTGTTTACTTCACACACTCAAAAATGACATTTGCTGTTTGTTCAAGCTACTTATTTAAAATGAGCTGAATCAATACAATCCGTGAGAGTTTTTTTGTAACAACTTAATTGTTTAATGTTTATTCCACTTAAATTTATAAAAACTGCTAAGTTAACTTAATTCCTTCATTATGTCCCAACACAAATCGATTGTATGGAACCCAGGATGTTTTACAGTGCATGTTAAACAAAAGAAAACAGAAATGCTGAAAAAATTAATGAAAAACTCTTTTATCCAAAGCATTTATCCAATAAATTAACATGGATATTTTTAGGACTAAAATAGGACTCAAGACCACTGATCTACATTATTTAAATGAGAAAAATGTTGGTCATGTGCTCTGACCTTTCACCCTTGTTTAGCGGTTTTTCTGCTGTCATTATTACATAACCAGATTTTTCAAGGTTTTCAGGCAAACGGCTTGTAGTTCACAAATACATAACACATGGAGAGATAAGCTTGTCTGCTTTGCTAACATGTTTGCGTTCACTCTTTCAAACAGGATGCTATTAACAACAAGTCATTCTTCGAGCCAGTTAGAACTATAGAAAGAGGAGATGTTGCACAAGGATTTAAAGACTCTGATCACATCCTGCACGGTATTCATACGTCCATGTTTTTATTTAAAATCATAACATGATACACTGCATTTTTCTGAAGAAAATATACCTAATAAATAGATTACACATTATGCTTATTGATGAAACAGTATGTAATCCTTGGTAGATCTGCAGTTTTCTCTGCCACCATTTTATCTCGGTCAGACCTGCTTTTCTTTTAATTTATTGAGTTGATATCTAATCAATATCTATGATATCTATGTGATTCTGTAGGTGAGATGCACATTGGAGGACAGGAACAGTTTTATCTGGAGACTAACTGCACGCTGGCTGTCCCTCGTGGAGAGGATGGAGAAATGGAGCTGTTTGTGTCCACACAGTCGGCCTCCAAGACACAAGTAAACACACAAATCAATCAGTCTCTTTAGGATTTAGTGTATGATAATAATTCAGATCCACATCAATACAATCACAAAATCAAAACAGTTAGACGGATAGGTCAGACAAAAATGAAAATTCTGTCATTGTTTACTCATCTTTGACTTGTTCCAAATAGGTTTGGTTTTTATTTTTCATACAAAATATAATCTATTTTGAAGACTTGTAATCATCGACATCCATAGTCGCAAAACAAATACAATTGAAGACATTAGTTACCTTTTCCAACATTCTTCAAAAATATGTTCCTTTGTGTTCAACAGAAAAAAAAAGGAAAAAAAATAATAATAATAATAAAAATCTGGTTTGGGACAAGTGGAGGGTGAATAAATATTTTTATTATATTTAAATATAAATGTATTATTTTAAAAATAAAAATTATGTTTTTGGTGAATTATCAATTTAATAAGTTTGAATTGTACATTAGACAAGACTTTTGAAAAAGAATGTTTAAAAAAGACAACACAAACAAAAATAAAGTGTACTTATTGTATTATTAATAGATAATAAATTAAAAAATACAATTTTGTTTATAAAATGTAATTTATTAATTTTGTAATCTATCAAATTAAAATCTAATAAATAATGAAATAACAAGCAATTAAAAAGCATGTTATGGTAAAAGTTTTTGAAGGCTCAAATCAGATAAACGCAAAAATAGATAGATAGATAGATAGATAGATAGATAGATAGATAGATAGATAGATAGATAGATAGATAGATAGATAGATAGATAGATAGATAGATAGATAGATAGATAGATAGATAGATAGATAGATAGATAGATGCGCTTGTAAGTTTGACAGTATTACTGCCCATTTTTACAGTATTACTGGCAAAATGTACAATTACACAATAAATTATCAGATGTGCTGTAATTTTACAGCACAATTGTAATTGTTAATGTAGTGTAATTGTAAATTTTACAGTATTTCTGGCCACCAAAATTGCTATTGCTATTGGTTGTCTAATTTTAAAATACTATTAATGCAAAATATAATTTTGATTGGACTGTCCTGATGCACATGTTCTGCTGTGTTTGGCCCAGGCTCTGGTGGCTAAAGCTCTAGGTGTTCCTGCCAATCGGGTGGTGTGTCGTGTGAAAAGAATGGGTGGAGGATTTGGAGGGAAAGAGAGTCGGAGCACCATTCTATCCACTGTGGTTGCTGTTGCCGCACAAAGGTAGATTTACGCAAATAAATAATCATATGTTGGTGATGAACATTTAGTGTAGGTTAAACATATTGTTTCGTGTTTTTCCTTTAGGGTTAAGTGCCCGGTTCGCTGCATGTTAGATCGTGATGAGGACATGCTGGTCACAGGTGGCCGCCATCCTTTCTTTGGACAGTACAAGGTAAAAGTATATGAGAATTACCCAGATATTGTCCTTGGCCCTGTTGGACTTTTATGAAACTCTATTGCTTTGTAACTTCATGTTTAGGTGGGTTTTATGAAGAATGGAAGAGTGATGGCACTTGAGGTGACGCTCTACAGCAACGCAGGCAATTCATTGGACCTGTCATTGTCAGTGAGTGCTTTTGAATGTCTGTCCCGAAGTTTTGAACGTCTGACGCCCCCTAGTTGTCAATAAGACTCATTACATATTCCCACCAACCCTGCTAACCCTCAGTGGTGTAAAAGAGAGTTTAAGTTATAAATTTCATTTATAAATGATATATTCCATAGCACATATATATTAATACTTAAAGCATAGGTGTTTAATAAATAGTCATCTAATTTTGTTCTCTGCTACTGTGGCCCTTGCTGTTAGAATCAGCTTCCAGAAATGATCAGATGTGCTTCTAAATTAGGCACGTTTAAATCAAGACTTAAAACACATCTGTTCAGCTGTGCCTTTATTGAATGAGCACCGGCAGATCACACTATTGTCTTTCTTAATTTTTTCTGTAAACCCTGTTTTAACAGATTTTATTCTGTTAGTAATTTTTTTTATTCTTTGTTGTTTTTATTTGTTATAATTACATTTTATGTTTCTTTTATTCTTGTTTATGTAAAGCACTTTGAATACTGCTGTGTATGAATTGTGCTATATAAAGAAATTTGCCTTGCCTTGCCTATGTATGGTCTCCGCTGTAAACATCAGTTGTATTTCTCAATGCACAGATCCTGGAGAGGGCGCTGTTCCACATGGATAACTCTTACAACATTCCTAACATTTGTGGCACAGGCTTCATGTGTAAAACCAACCTGCCATCTAATTCTGCATTCAGAGGCTTTGGTGGGCCGCAGGGCATGATGATCGCAGAGAGCTGGATGAGCGATGTGGCCTTGAGCTGCGGTCTGCCAGCTGAAGAGGTTCAAACCGAATAATTATTTCCCCCACAGTCCAGACACATGCACACAAATGTTTCACAATCCTCTGCTGCTTCCAGGTGAGGAGGATGAACATGTATAATGAGGGAGATCTCACACACTTTAATCAACGTCTGGACCAGTTCACCATCGCTCGCTGCTGGGAGGAGTGCATGCAGCTCTCAGACTTCAACAAGCGCAAGGATGCTGTGGAACAATACAACAGGTGAGGAAAAAATAAATCTGAATTTAGGATAAGTGATGTAGAAATTATATTATATGAGGAATTATCATAAAAATATAGTTAATTGTGTATTTTTATACAGTTCTGTTCAAATGTTTATAGGCCATCATTAGCTTTAGCAACGGGAAACACCAACAGTCATGAACAAGCCTTCATAGAGATCAGACCTAAATTTTATATAGGGAGTATGGGATTACCTGAACAGAGGGGGAAAATCTAAATCAAAGTGTGGGGCGGGGGGGCGTGGGGTGGAACTAACTAAATTCTTAGTAAACTCCATTCAAAATCTCCATTAATTTAACCTTGATAGAATCTTAATGAAATGGCCAAAATATAAATATTTCTGGTCATTAGAACTTTGCTAAACAAGACTAAAATAAGGCTTTTGAACAATATTATATTATATTATATTATATTATATTATATTATATTATATTATATTATATTATATTATATTATATTATATTGTATTATATTATATTATATTATATTATATTGTATTATATTATATTGTATTATATTATATTGTATTATATTATATTGTATTGTATTATATTATATTATATT
Organism: Danio aesculapii; assembly: GCF_903798145.1. Classification (NCBI taxonomy): domain Eukaryota; kingdom Metazoa; phylum Chordata; class Actinopteri; order Cypriniformes; family Danionidae; genus Danio; species Danio aesculapii. The sequence goes on along the minus strand of NC_079451.1, from coordinate 19,071,347 downwards.
GTATTATATTATATTATATTATATTATATTGTATTATATTATATTATATTATATTGTATTATATTATATTATATTATATTATATTGTATTATATTATATTATATTATATTGTATTATATTATATTATATTATATTGTATTATATTATATTATATTATATTGTATTATATTATATTATATTATATTATATTATATTATATTGTATTATATTATATTGTATTATATTATATTATATTATATTGTATTATATTATATTATATTATATTGTATTATATTATATTATATTATATTGTATTATATTATATTATATTATATTATATTGTATTATATTGTATTATATTGTATTATATTATATTATATTATATTGTATTATATTATATTATATTATATTGTATTATATTATATTATATTATATTGTATTATATTATATTATATTATATTATATTATATTATATTATATTATATTGTATTATATTATATTGTATTATATTATATTATATTATATTATATTATATTGTATTATATTATATTATATTATATTATATTATATTATATTGTATTGTATTATATTATATTATATTATATTATATTATATTATATTATATTATATTGTATTATATTATATTATATTATATTGTATTATATTATATTATATTATATTATATTGTATTATATTATATTATATTATATTATATTGTATTATATTGTATTATATTATATTATATTATATTATATTATATTATATTGTATTATATTATATTATATTATATAATAATATATTATATTTATATTATATTATATATTATATTGTATTATATTATATTGTATTATATTATATTATATTATATTGTATTATATTATATTATATTATATTATATTGTATTATATTATATTATATTATATTATATTGTATTATATTATATGTATTATATTATATTATATTATATTATATTATATTATATTATATTATATTATATTATATTGTATTATATTATATTGTATTATATTATATTATATTATATTGTATTATATTATATTATATTATATTATATTATATTGTATTGTATTATATTATATTATATTATATTATATTATATTATATTATATTATATTGTATTATATTATATTATATTATATTGTATATATATTATATTATATTATATGTATATATTATATTATATTATATTATATTATTATTGTATTATATTATATTATATTATATTATATTATATTATATTATATTATATTATATTATATATATTATATTATATTATATTATATTATATTATATTATATTATATTATATTATTATATATATTATATTATATTATTATATTATATTATATTATATTATATTATATTGTATTATATTATTATATTATATTATATTATATTATATTATATTATATTATATTATATTGTATTATATTATATTATATTATATTGTATTATATTATATTATATTATATTGTATTATATTATATTTATATATATTATATTATATTATATTATATTATATTATATTATATTGTATTATATTATATTATATTATATTATATTATATTATATTATATTATATTATATTATATTATATTATATTATATTGTATTATGTTATATTATATATTATATTATATTATATTATATTATATTATATTATATTATATTATATTATATTATATTATATTATATTGTATTATATTATATTATATTATATTATATTATATTATATTGTATTATATTATATTTTATTATATTATATTATATTATATTATATTATATTATATTATATTATATTATATTATATTATATTATATTATATTATATTGTATTATATTATATTATATTATATTGTATTATATTATATTTTATTATATTGTATTATATTATATTATATTATATTGTATTATATTATATTTTATTATATTATATTATATTATATTATATTATATTATATTATATTATATTATATTATATTATAACTGTATTATATTATATTATATTATATTATATTATATTATATTATATTATATTATATTATATTATATTATATCATATTATACTGTTGTTGGTTACAAAACTTTTCTGAACCTGCAAAGTAATAGTAACAAAAAGTAATAGATTTTTTAAATAAATTATTAATTATTAACAAATTGTATAAACAAAAAAGTTTAATGTTTGCTTTGCCTTGAAATCATGTACTGTACAACTGTGCATTGTAAACTTTTAAGTGTCAATAGAGTAGTATTACTGCTGCCATAGTTAACTAAAACTGTTAGCAATATTGTTTGATTGAAGTAAAGTTGGGCGTCACGGTGGCGCATATAGTAGCACAGTAGCATGATCGCCTCACAGCAAGAAGATCACTGGTTCGAGCCCTGACCGGGTCAGTTGGCATTTCTGTGTGGAGTTTGCATGTTCTCCCCATGCTCCGGTTTCCCCCACTAGTCCAGAAACATGCGCTATAGGTGAATCGAATACGCTAAATTGGCAGTAGTGTATGTGTGTGAATGCAAGAGTGTGTGGTTGTTTCCCAGTGTTGGGTTGCAGCTGGAAGGGCACACTGTAAACTCAGCTGTTGTCATTACTAAAAATATCAAGTTAATATAACTTGACATTACTTAAAATACCAAGTTTGGCACCAAAACTCAAACATGTGTGTTTAACTTACTCATTAGGCAGCAACAAACTTTTAATTAATATCTTAAGTTCTCTAAACTCAACATTTTAATTTCTATTAACGATTCACCATGTCTCTATTTAAAATGATTGGTTGCGCTTTAAATTCTGCCTTGACAACCGCGCTGATTGGTCGATATATATATATGACAAAAAAGGGGTCACTTGGCTTGTGGTACTAAATTTTGCTGTAGCGCAGCAGGACAGAGGCACTACCTGAACCCTATACATGTGGGGCGACATGGTGGCACAGTGGGTAGCTCTGTCGTCTCACAGCAAGAAGGTCATTGGTTCGAGTCCCGGCTGGTTTAATTAGCATTTCTGTGTGGAGTTTGCATGTTCTCCCAAAGTTGATTTCCTCCAGGTGCTCCAGTTTCCCCCACAAGTCCAAAGGCATGCGCTATAGGTGAATTGGGTAAGCTAAATTGTTCGTAGTGTATGTGTGTATATGCTGTTCCTCCAGGTTGAGGGTTGAGCGATGGGCTAACGATCCATCTCAACTCAGTTAATATAGTTGTCAATTTCCCATTACTCAAACGAACTGAGAGAATCGTTTTCCTCAAATCATTTGAGTAGTATCAACTTATTAGGGTTTACAGGGTACATTGAAGCCTTTTGAAGCAAAATAATTGATTTGTGAGAGAAACATAACAGTATGTATTATATATTTACAATATAATGACCTTGCACGCACTCAGAGTGTTGTGAATTACTTCAGGACTGTTTGCCAAGGCTAAAGGCGATTATGTTAAAAATAAAGTACAGTTTCTTGTTCAGACCAATTGTCCTAAAACCTCAGCGCCAGCGTTTCCACTTCAAATACTGCAAAACTTGGTGGGTCAGAATTGTTGTAACTTTTTTAAATGCAGGCAGCACCGCTGGACCAAGAGAGGGCTGTCCATCATTCCCACCAAATTTGGCATCAGCTTCACTGCTGTTTTCCTCAACCAGGTCAGCTTCCTTCCTCTCAGACTCAAAATTATGATTAGAAAGGTGATTGTGTACATGTATGTGACAGATATTTCTGATTCAGGCAGGGGCACTGGTACACGTGTATTCAGATGGGTCTGTTCTGCTAACTCATGGTGGAACAGAAATGGGGCAAGGTCTGCACACAAAAATGGTCCAGGTAATGCAAAGTAAGCACTTAACAAAAATAAAATATAATGAAATAGTTTTGATCACAATTCATGTGGGTTTGAATGTTTTGTGTTGTTTAGGTGGCCAGTAAAACTCTTGAAATCCCCTGCACAAAGATTCACATCACAGAGACGAGCACTAGCACAGTTCCCAACACCAGCCCTACGGCCGCATCCGCCTCCTCTGACCTCAACGGGATGGCCGTCTATGTAAGCCTCATTCAACAGATATTCACGTTTTATGACTCTTTTTTTAATGTACACTCTGCATTTCATAGGTTTAGGGTCAGTAAAATATAGTAATACATGAAAAGATTCCATAGTAATTTATAGTAAAAATACCAAAGTGTTTTTGAAATATACTTCAGTAAAGTGTATCCTACTGTATTTATTATGTTATTTATAATTCATTTTTAATTAAGGAAATAATATGCTGTAGTATTCTTATAGTGAACTGAAAAACTGTAATAAATACTGTAGAATACAAAATACACAGGTTTAATACATTAAACTGTGCTGTTGTAGTGTAATACACTGTATACATTGTAGTTACTAGTACAGTGCAAACTACTATAGATGTTGTATTACTATAGCAATTATAGAATTCCCTCAACTCATTAATTCAAGTATTTTACTATAGTATGGTTTAAAACATTATAACACTATAGTATTTGCTATAAATTACTATAGAGTAATAAAATAGAGTAATACATTTAATTTTAAAGGAATGTAATAATATGCTGTAGTTTTACCTAGAGTGAACTGTAAAACTGTAATAAATACTGTAGACTACTTACAGTTTTTAATACATTAAACTTTTTGGTATTGTAGTAAAATATATGGGATATCCTGTAGTTGTAGAAACGAGTACAGTGTTGGGTTGCTTACATTACTATAGATGTTGTATTACCACAGCAACTATAGAATTTCCACAACTGATAAATCATTTTACTATAGCATGGTTCCAAAACACTATAACACTATATTTACTAGAAATTACAATAAAAAAATTCATGTGGGCTCTATTTGATAGCATGCAGAAACATAAGTGCTGGAAATATGCATAAGGAAAGTTCAACCTCATCATTCAAAATGTTCAATATTTTGGTGCTCATTTAAAATACTGTTGCTGTTGTAGCTGATTTGTGTCCTCCATTTCTTTTTCAACTGTGTAACTACAGCCCAGTTCAGTTTTGATGTCACAGTAATACAATACAGTTTAAACATTTAAAATTTGTATAAAGTTTGTATAATATTTATATGTAATTAAAGTGTTACCTTGCCCAAAATTGAAAATTGAGTTATTAATTACTCACCCTCATGTTGTTTTAAACCCCTGAGAACTTCATTCATCTTCAGAACACAAATTAAAATATTTTAGATGAAATCCAAGAGATCTCTGATCCTCTAGACATAGCAATGATTCTTTCAAAGTGCAGAACGATACAATTCTTCATATTCTCAAAACTGACTGACCATATGCCTCAGTGGTTCCAGTTGAATATTATCAGCTATGAAAATTCTTTTGTGCGCACTTTATTTGTGTGCACATTTTAAACTTTATTCAACAATTTCTTCTCCTTTGTATCACTATCAATTTGTTAAGTCGTGACGTATGAAATACTGTTTCCGGGTCCAAGCCGCTACTTATTTCAATTGAAAAAATATTAGTTTATGGCCAAATCACACATTAAAGTGAATTTTATATTAAATCACGGTGTACACATCTGGACTTGCTGCATCACAGGCACCGATATTTTAACAATTTATAAAAAATGAATCACTGTCTGGCCATCTGTTATTAGGCTTGGCTATATACATTGCGATCGTGATTTTTGAAAGTATTACATTGCTTTGTAAATGTTTATTATTACCATTTGTTGAGTCTCCTCATACAGTTTGATATAGCGATTGAACTCAGTAGCCACTTCATGTGACGTCGTCACACTTAACAAGTGGATAGAGTGCATATTCACGACAGTGATGTGCTTTATATGCGTGTCCCACTGCCGACATATTTCCTTAGATGCGTCTCTGCTTTGTTTCAAACAGAGGAACTTTTGAACATGCTCCCTATACTATCATTGAGGAGATAAATAAAATTATTTTTGTTGTATGTGGTACTAAAGGTTTTTTCCAATTAAACCACTGAATGCATATTGTCTGTTCTGAAAATGTTTTTTGGTACCTTTCTAGTAGGGCTGGGCGATTCTTTCGATTTTTCCAATTAATTCGAATTTACGTTTTTAAGACGATTTAATTTTTCATTAAATCGAGGTATCGCGATTTTTTTTAAATAAAACTATTAGGGACAATATAAGAGGCAATATTGTCCTACCACATGATGGCGCGCCTAATTAGCCGCTCACTTGTGAGAGTACGGTGCTCTATGAAGGAATGTAACAGAGAATGTTATGGCGGCAAATCAATGCCAATATTAATCGAGCGCAGCGGTGATGTTTGCGCGCGAGGAGAAGTGAACCGTGAGCAGATTACAGATCTACACGCGAGAAAACTACAGCTCGCGAGCGCACAGGGGATCTTCACGCGCGCGCTCAACTGATCCAGCGCGAAGAAAACAAGTCCCGCGCGCGCACCTCATCATCTGTGCGCACGATGTACGCTCTCGCGAGCGAGGTCATGCCTACAGCGCGCGCGCGATCAGTTCTCTCCGCTCGCTCGCTGGTTCTTCTCTCTGCTCGCGCGAAACATTTTGGAATTTTGTCAGTCCTGGGGCGGGACTTGGTTCACTTGTTATCTCTAGCGCTATTGGCTACTCTACCTTTCCGGAAGTTAGCCGGGATTGGACGCCGATTAAACGACGAACCATAATTCACGTGATCTTATCATCACCTTAACAAACATGGCTTATGACCAGCACGTAAGTAATCATTTTATTTATTATGAAAATTATTGCCTTTGTTAGAAAAGGTAGTTATTAGAAACTTTATTAACAGGCGCCCTGTTTACTGACACATTGTCTTGTTAAATCAACTAATCTACTTAATCTTTAATTTATATTTAATTTACACAAAGCAAATGAAAATTTTTATTATGCTTACTTTGTAGTCAAAGTATCAATACTTCATCAATATATGCAATTGCACCATTGAAGGTAGTAAAACTACATTAGCCCATACAGCCCATACAGTCAGACTGTAGACAGAACGTTCTCTCAAGAAACCTGTAAAGAACCGCTACATGTGACTTATCAACAACATGCTTTGTTTGCATGATGGTCTACAAAGTTTTATTTTTTTTAACTGTTTTAAATTTGCTTAACTTTTTGAGTTGACTGATGTAATGTTTACATTGGTTAAAATGGTTATTTTCTTACTATATATTCAGAAGTATTTAATGTTTAATTCAAATTGCACAATATTTACTTTATTTCATTCAAATCTTCTGCAACGATATTTAACTTGTGAATTTGTTTTACATTTATTTACACCTTGTTGACCAATTTATGTATGGCATGGCCATTAAAAATACAATGTTCCTTAACCAGATGGTTTTTCAAGTTACTTATAAAGAGAATGTTACTTCATTCATGTTGTTGTAATGTTTTAAGTTGACTAGTTACACAATAAAAAAAAAAATCGAAATCGTGAATCGGTCAAACTTTATGAAAAAACCTAGATTTCTTTTTTTTGCCATATCGCCCAGCCCTACTTTCTAGACTTTGAATGTCTCGGGACTGCTGCTGTCTATGGAGGATGAGGGAGCTCTCTGATTTCATACAAAATTTCTTAATTTGTGTTTTGAAGATGAATGAATATCTCAGGGGTTTAAAATAAATGAGTAATTAATGTCTAAATTATCCTTTTTAAGTAAACTAACCCTATAAGAGTTTTAATATTGTTGTCTTGGATAACATTAAATAAATCTTAAAAAATTTTTTACACATTCTAAAACTTTGAACTGTAGGTTTTCCAAGTCAACATTTGTGTCGAAATCTTTAATTTTACAAAACCTTGTAATGTTTCATAGAATGCTTGCCAGACTTTACTACAGAGACTTCAGCCTTTCAAAGACAAGAACCCAAATGGCTGCTGGGAAGACTGGGTCAGTATATAGTTTTAGTAATTATATATTTAGTAGTACAGTTGAAGTCAGAATTATTAGCTTCCCTGTTTATTTTTTCCCCAATTTCTGTTTAACGAAGAGAAGATTTTTTTCAACACATTTCTAAACATAATAGTTTTAATAACTAATTTCTAATAACTGATTTGTTTTATCTTTGCGACAATGACAGTACAGAATATTTGACTAGATATTTTCAAGACACTTCTATACAGCTTAAAGTGACATTTAAAGGCTTAACTAGGTTAATTAGGTTAACTAGGCAGGTTAGGGTAATTAGACAAGTTATTGTATAACGATGGTTTGTTCTGTAGTAGACTATCGAAAAAATATGTCTTAAAGGGGCTTAAAAAAATAATTCTGACCTTAAAATGTTTTTTAAAATTAAAAACTGCTTTTGTTCTAGCCGAAATAAAACAAATAAAACTTTCTCCAGAAGAAAAAATATTATCAGACACACTGTGAAAATGTCCTTGCTCTGTTAAAGATTATTTGGGAAATATAAAATAAAGAAAAAAAAATCCAAGGGGGTGGGGGGGCTAATAATTCTGACTTCAACTGTATATATATATATATATATATATATATATATATATATATATATATATATATATATATATATATATGATGTATACATTGCTCATCATATTAATGACATTTCCAGGTCACAGCAGCCTATTTTGACAGAGTAAATCTGTCTGCCAATGGATTCTACAAGTATGTTACTACAAACATCCTATAATCAATAAAAATGAGCATTTTTATGCTTAACCGTGCTAATCATTCTGCTCCTCATACAAGTTATTACTCATCTCATTTTATAGGACTCCAGATCTTGGTTATGATTTTGACACTAACTCAGGAAGGCCTTTTAACTACTTCAGTTATGGTGTGGCCGTCTCAGAAGTGGAGATAGACTGTCTAACTGGCAGTCATAAGGTAATATCTATGTGAAATGTCTGTTTTAGTGACTAGAGTACAACTACTTACATAATAAATCACAGAATTTATTATTTTATTATTGACAGATTTAATAAACAAGGCACATTAGCATGGCAGTGCAGTCTCTTTAAAGTGCCAATGGGAGTAAAAAGTACACACGTGACAAGTAGCAAGACTCAAATTAAGTAGTATTGACTCATAGTCTTAGTAAATGTATCCCAATTATTTTAAGATGCTCCAAAGTTAACTCTCTCTCTTTCCGTCTCCGGTCAGAATCTTCATACGTCCATCGTGATGGATGTGGGCAAGAGTTTAAATCCAGCACTGGACATTGGACAGGTATTTCATCAGAGCTGAATAAAGCAGATCAACCATTGTCAATTCATCTCAGTATCACCCTACTAAACAATACATAAAATGTTGTGTATTGATTATTGTAATATTCAAATCACTTCTTACTAAACTTACTGTTAACTGTGCAGTATACTATGTACAGTGTAACACGTGGATAACAGAGACAATGTTAGGATCCAAGTGCAGGTTTATTCGGTAGTCAGGCAAGCAAGGGTCAACACAGATGCAAACAGATGAATAATGGCAAATCCATAATCGTAGTCACTATAACAGGCGAGAGGTCGGAAGGCAGGCAGTGAACATGGACATACAGACAAACTTGGCAAGAGTCAAAACACGGAGAAACAAGACTAAGGAAACCACGTTGAATTGTCACTTACAGGTAAACAAGACTCTGCAAGGAAGTGAGTGTGTGTGCTGCTAAAGTAGTGTGTGTGATTAGTCCAGAAGCAGCATCAGCTGTGGGAGTCCAATCAGTGGAGACTTGGAGCAGGTGTGTGTGTGTGTGTGGCATGACTGAATTTGTAGTTCATAAGATGTAGTCCATGTGAAAGTGAGTTCTTACCAGCGACCTCTGGTGGTTAGAGATCGCTGGTAATTATGACATACAGACAAAATTATTAGCCATCTTGTGAATTTTTTTATTATTTGTAAATATTGCCCAAGTGCTGTTTGATGGAGAGAAGACTTCATTTGTCTTTGCCACGATGACAGTACATAATATTTCACTAGTTATTATGAAAGATACAATAACTTAAGATACTCAAGATAGGCTTAACTGGGTTAGCTATGTTAATTAGGGAAACAACAGTGGTTTGTTCTGTAGCCAATAGAAACGAAATATTGCTAAAGAGATCTTATTCTTATAACTTCTTATTATTCTTAATAATATTGACCTTTTTTCAGAATGAGCAAATGTACACTTTTTGTAAAGCTGCTTTGGGAAAATAATCATTGTTAAATGCACTAGGTAATTTGAATTGAATTGAATTGAATTGAATTGAACTGAATTAAATTGAATTGAATTGAATTGAATTGAATTGAATTGAATTGAATTGAATTGAATTGAATTGAATTGATTTACTACATTTGCAGGTGGAAGGTGGGTTCATGCAAGGCTTAGGTCTGTTCACGCTAGAGGAACTTCGCTACTCTCCTGACGGTTACCTATATACTCGTGGACCTGGCATGTATAAGATTCCAGCTTTTGGGGATATTCCCAGTGAATTAAAGGTTTCGCTGCTCAGAGATGCTCCAAATGACAAAGCCATCTTCTCTTCAAAGGTTAGATGCACACTGAGATCATGGTTTGTATTAGTTGATGTCATGTACTGTGCTATGATTATGCCAGGGGTAGAAAATTAACCAGTGTTTGTCTGATTTAATTCAATAGATGCCTGGTGTGTAAAAAAACACACCAGGCATGATGATATGATAAAATTTAACAAACAAGACTTAACAGTTAAATGGATAATTCCCCTAATAATTCACCTAAAACTGAAAAATCTGTCATTGTTCACTCACACCTGACACAAACCTGGAAACATGTAGCCGTTGAGTTCCATAGTTTGTTTTTGCTATGCATGTCGATGTTTACCGGTTTCCAGCTTTCTTCAAAATCTTTCTTTTAGGTTCATTAAACTCATTAAGGTTTGGTTGTGTGTTTGTACTCAGGCTGTGGGTGAACCTCCTCTCTTTCTGGCGGCCTCAGTGTTTTATGCCATTAAAGATGCCATCACAGCTGCCAGGGCTGAGTCTGGACTGACCGGACCCTTCAGATTGGACAGCCCTGCCACCCCTGAACGGATACGAAATGCCTGTGAAGACAAGTTTACCAAATTGGTATGTTGGAACTTGAAATGTTTATTGACATTTTATAAAGGTTTATTTAATGCTCACAGAGCTGTGTAAATATGAAAGTGATTAAATGTAATTAAACACAGACTGGTATCAAATGTGAATTAGAACTGTGCAATATTACTATACATATATATAGGGTTGGGTACCGAAACCAGGTGCCATTATAGCACCGGTACCTTTTTAAGCAGTATGTACTGGATCAAATCAGCATATGAATTTCAGTGCCACTGGTGCTGCGACAAGGACGTGAGAATGGGGTCCATCAAAGGCACACATAGGTATGCGTTGTCTCACCATCTCTAAACATTTAATCCTAAACAACTTTGAGGAATACGGACAGGCGATGTCAGGCGTTTGTTCTTGTTGCTTATAGGGAACGGACGCACGCAGTACAGCGCATTCGGTGAGCGAGAGCGACTCTCTTCAGATCAACACACAGATCAACATGCATGTTCATCAAATTTGCTTTTAAGTGTTCTAAAGCGTATTTTACAAGTAAGGATTCTGACACAACATCATGAAGCAGATGATTTACAAAAGTTGCGTGTAAGGGGGAAACACGTCAAACTTAATGACACATTTGAGGGCTCAAAGGCAGAGGAATATGCACTGTCTCTGAAATCATATGGCACTTTCAATGAGTACGTACATTTACACTAATGCTCCGATTTTAATATGATTTAGACAATACTCTGATGTAGAGACTACATTACCATGTAAACTGTGATTTTTGATAACCTTAAAAGGACCACAGACACCTGCGTCAGGCACCATTTTGGCACCGGTCTCGTTTTAAAAGTATCGATTTAGCACCGGTATCGTAATAATCCCAAACAATACCCAACCCTATTTATATATATGTATACAGTTGAAGTCAGAATTATTAGCCCTGTGTTAATTTTTTTCCCCAATTTCTGTTAAACGGAGAGAAAAAAAAAGTCAACACATTTCTAAACATAATAGTTTTAATAACTCATTTCTAATAACTGATTTATTTTATCTTTGCCATGATGTTTGACTAGATATTTTTCAAGACACTTCTATACAGCTTAAAGTGACATTTAAAGGCTTAACTAGGTTAATTGGGTTAACTAGGGAGGTAAGGGTAATTAGGCAAGTTATTGTATAACGATGGTTTGTTCTGTAAACGATCGAAAAAATATAGCTAAAAGGGGCTAATAATTTTGACCTTTAAAATTTTTTTAAAAATTAAAAACAGCTTTTATTCTAGCCGAAATAAAACAAATAAGACTTTGTCCAGAAGAAAAAATATTATCAGACATACTGTGAAAATTTCCTTGCTCTGTTAAACATCATTTGGGAAATATTTTTAAAAGAAAACAAAATTCAAAGGGGGGCTAATAATAATGACTTCAACTGTATATAGCTTGTATACATAGAAATTATTAAATACACATAAAGACGCTGTTTTAATCAGTACTTGCAATAATAAACTGAAAAAAAAATTTCACTTAATTTTTCTTGTTAGCTTAATGTACTTTTTGTAGTTCTCATAACTCAATTTTAGTTGACCCAGCATAATTTTTTGTTCACACAACTTAATTTTTCTAGTTGCCTCAACTTAGTTTTTCTCATTACCCCAGCCTATTTTTTTCTAGTTTTCATAACTTATTATTTTCTAGTTAACACAACTTAATTTTTCTATAAGTTTCAGTTACTCAAATTGGTAGTTGTCCCAACTTATTTTTTCTACTTACCATGACTTTTTAGTTGTCTCAACTTCACTTTTCTAGTTGCACCAACTTATCTTTTAGTTTACACTACTTAATTGTCTAGTTGCTCCAACTTGTTTTTTTCAAGTTAACTTAATTTTTCTAATTACCCCAACTTAGGTCTTTTAATGAGTTCATTGTTCACGATTAGTTATTGTTAAATACTGCATTGACTAGCACATTAATGTTTAGTTAATATTAACAAAGGTTCAGTAATGCTTAACAGATTTGTTGTTCATTGTTAATTCATGGTAACTAATGCATTAACTAACATTAACTAATACAACTTTTTTGTTAAGTGTTACCATATATAATATTATTGTTTTGTATATAAATCACATATAATTGGCTCATATAAAACATACTGTATTAAAAATCCAATATGGTAACCTTGGAGCTGGTTTCATGTGGTTTACTGTTTCATGGCATATCAGCTGATTCTAATTAGGCTTACCGAAGTTGACTGTATGCTGTTAGCCATTAAAACTATGTGTGTGTGTGTGTGTGTGTGTTTGTTTGTTTTAGTGTCCTCCTGTGGATCCTGGCACCTTTATTCCATGGGCAGTGCAGGTCTGAGACACAGCAAACTCAGTTTAAAGTCAACATGAAATCAGTCACTTCAAACTTTATTACTGCACATTCCTGGTTATGTGCAATGATTCATTGGTGCTTATTGTTCCAAAGAAAAAAAAATATTTGTCTTATTAATCTCCAAATCAAAATGTTCCAGCTTACTGTTTGCCTGAAACAACTTTGTTTTCCTGCAGACACAGGCTGTTGGATAGTTGCCAAAGTACATGTCAAATGGCCAGGGGCGTAGTGGACATTTTAAATGTGGGGGGACAGCTAAATGAGATCCATAAGTTTGCGTTAAGATACTTATTAATTACCTGTTTCTAAATATTCTGTCTCTAAAAGTGAGGTCTAGTTTCCAAGTAAATAAATTCAAGTCTTTTCTTTTCAAGCATACCGTTTTACTCAGAAATATGATATATTACACAAGTAAAATTGTTTGCAAAAGGATATTCATGTTGGCTTTAAAAGTATTATTATTGTATTCAACATGAGTTTGATAAATACATTGTAATTGCGAAAGAGAAACTGAGGATTTCGCTGTGAAAACATAAGCTTTTGTGCTGTTATGACCTCTCAATGAAGCTTAAATGATATGAATGTGTAACGAAGTATAAAAAGTGCACTTAATTACTTTTAAAATTAAAAGTAATTTTACTAATGTTTTTTTTTTCAATTGTTCAAATGCACTGTTTTATCACCTTTGATCATTTTAGTAACTAAAGCTTTCTGATATTTCTCACACATTTTTATTCATAACTAGCAGTTCGGAGTTTATACTTTACAATTAAGTTTTTTTTTCTTAATTCTGAGTTCATATATTGCAATTATTACTTCTTTTAAATTGCATCTTAATTACTCACAATTATTAGTTTAAAGGATTTCAAACTTTTGTCTATATTTCTCATAAATCTGAGTTCACGTCTCATAATTCAGATGATTTTTCTCAGAATTACAATTCCCTCTCATTTCAGCAAAAATGCAAACTTGCAAAGGATTTAAAGTTACAACAACCTTTTTTCTTGTGACAATCAATTATTTAATTATGTGCAAAATAAATTATTTTCTTTTTAAATTGAAGTATTGAATACTGATAATATGATACTTTTAATTTATGGTAAGTCAATAGATTATGTTATTTTGCAATATAGATAGTAAATTATACTTATTTACACTAGTCTACAGTGATTGTCAAATTAATGTAATTTGTTCATCATGATTCAGATGATTGCAATGTGTATGCGTATGTGCTGAAAGCAACATGTTGAATCTTGTAACAAAGGACAATTATTGCTTCGAAATGTATCAAGAGTTGTTACTGGTAAAGGATTTTGTAGCTTATTAATATTGAATGAGTCACTTCAAAACGCCTCATTGTATAAAATAAAACATGTGTTCTTACATTAAAACAAGACTGAGACCTTATTTCTAAGTTTACAATAATAGTGTTTGTCTGGCATTGAAAATCTCTCTCTTCATGAGGGAGTTTCTGGATGTTTTTGTGTTTCCTATAACATCATTCCAGTCACTGAATGGCAGAAAATTGTCTGACGTAATGATTCAAACTGTAAATGGAGAAGATTACACTTAATTTACATCTAGGAGATGACTGTTGGCAAAATCACAATACAAAAGCTTTTAACGGAGTTGAATGGCCCACTTGGCTGGTTTCTTTTTTTGTTCAAACATGACAGACTGGAAACCCTTGTTTCTGGTCAAATTCTTGGCTTTCCAGTTTTTCATGAGGTTCACTGGCCTTTGTTTAAAGATGAACAAGAGATTTATCATTATCTTCTTAATTAGGAGAGATTCACTTCAGTCTGAACAGTTTTGTGTAATTAATTCAGCATGAATAATAGCTATAAAAGTGCTTTTGTTTTTTAAATGCTTACTTTTAGAAACTTTACTACACCAAAGTCTGTTTCAAGGTTTTGAAAGGGATTTTTCCCTAGTCAAAAATATAGATATTTGTTTATTCTGTAACACATTTTAATGTTTCGTTTCATTTGTTAGCATTAACTAACAATAAACAATATTTAGTCTACACAACATATCCTAATCTTATTAGATATGTTAATGTAAACATTTTAGATAAACTAATTACAAAACAGTAACATTTATGCACTGTTCAGTTTTATAACCATGGTATAAATATAATAAAAATAAATATTCAACTGTTTAACAATTAACAGCAACAAGCCAATATTGATTTAAATTAACCGTGTAACCAGGCTCCTAGGCTATTATAATTCCTCCAATATCTCATAATTCCTCCAATATCTCATAATTCCAAATATCTCAAGAGTGTTTGGCAAGGAATGTGGTTCAGTTTATTAGCTGCATTACGGCTGGTTGGGTCAGGTCAGCTAATGTATGCTCGCAGGTAATGCTCATAACAAACTGTCATCTGAGCATTAAACCAAAACCAAGCTTCGTCGGTGAACATTTCGCATGTTTCCCTTGCAGCTGCGAGCGTTGCTAAAAAGCAAAAGCGGTTTAAACGCGCTGAAAATAACGCAAATATCCGGGATTTCCGGTAGGAATACACGGAAGAGAAGTGTTTTGTGCGCTACGTGGCCACCTGTGACTGCAGCAGCACGGTAAGGAGCGTAAGCGCGGACTGACAGTTTGACATGATGGAGTTTGACGGAGAAGATCATGGCAGCGACCGGCTCGAGAAAACCTTCTCCGAGAACGGCATTAACACCGAAACACACGCGCTGGACTCCCAAGAAGACCATAAAACATGTCAGGATAACGAAACACCGCAGAAGTCCTGGAGTTTGGACAGAAACTGGGGGTTTAGTTTAGAGGAGCTCTTCAGACTTGCGTTGAAATTCTTTAAAGGTACAGAACTTTTAATTAATACAAAGTCACTTTATTTCCCTGTTTATCTAACAACCTAACAATTCTTTATTACTGGTAGCAAAACAAACGAAGTCCTTTTTTTGTGACTCGTTGTCTAGATACAGTTTAATACCATCTCCACCTATTGAGGAACTTAATATCATAATAATTGTGATTCAGAGTCTCTCTCTCAGATGTTGTCATTTATTTCCATGATGATTGCTCTAAATGATGTCACTGTCTCAAACAGAGATGAATGGAAAGGCTTTCAACCCAACATATGAAGAAAACCTTCGTTTGGTTGCACTACATAAGCAAATCACTCTCGGTCCTTATAATCCAAACAGCTGTCCAGACATTGGCTTCTTTGACGTACTGGGAAATGACAGAAGGTAATGTTGTGAAAATTATGGATACAGTTAACTAAAAGTGATATAGCCGTGGTGTTTGTGGTTTACAGTGCCCTTTATTAAAATTGGCAACCTTGAAAAATATAAACAATAAGGTAGCTGAGAAAAAAATGCTTTGTTGTTCAACTTTTTGCTCCAAATATTAAAATAAAAAAAGAGGTTTTAGTTTATTTTTTGGATAAGAGTATCCTCTCAAGCAATTTGTGGTGATGCTGATGATGCCTAATTGTAGTTTTGGACACTATCTGACCCCAAGACCCAACTAACAAGTACACCAGCTGTGATTTTTAGATATTTTTTGGCCAATAAAACCACCCTCAAGGGTCCACATGAACAAGAGACGCATGTCCAAGCTGATTCATAACAATTGTTGGCTGCAGTCTTTTAAATATTGCCATGAAAATGGAAATAAGCATTTTCATTGACATTTTCTATTTTGTGGCATCACGGTGGTGCAGTGGGAAGCATGTTCGCCTCACAGCAAAAAGTTTGCTGGTTCGAACCCCGGTTGGGTCAGTTGGCATTTCGGTGTAGAATTTGCATGTTCTCCTTGTGTTGGCGTGGGTTTCCTCCAAGTGTTTCATGTGCTACAGGTGAATTGAATAAGCTAAATTGGCCGTAGTGTATGTGTGTGAGAGTGTGTATGGGTGTTTCCCAGTGTTGGGTTGAAGCTGGATGGGCATCCGCTGCGTAAAAAAACGCTGTATAAGTTGGCGGTTCATTCCGCTGTGGCAACCCCAGATTAATAAAGGGATTAAGCCGAAAAAAAATTGAATGAATAAATTTTCTATTTTGTTTAGCTCAAAAACCTACTACTGCAAATAACATGCATGTTCTTTTTACCCATTGAGATGAATGACTCCGTGAGTTTGTAATGATTAAACAATTTTCTGTTTCTAATCACCTAGGTGCACTAAAAATGTAAAATATCAATCAGAATATCATGCTTAAAAATATTTATTTTACATGTATGAATTTATAAGTCCCCAACAAATATGGCACACACAAGTTTTTATAAGGAAGGTATATTAATGATGTTCCTAACCATAAGTTATGGATAGGGCCAGACAGAATCTGCAGACATTTTTTGCTATTTCTGCGCAGAATGCAGAATTTTGTGGAAAATCTGCAGAATTTTGCAGAATGATTTTGGGAGTATCACAACAAAAAAACTTAATATAGGATATAAAAAAGAATATCTTTTTAACTTTAATAAAATGTTTCCAATGCAAATCCAATTAGATCAACTTAATTGGTGAACAAAGCAAATCTCTCATATAATATATCTACTGAAAGACAGAAAGTATGACTTTGCAAACTGTATGGTGAATAAATCATATGAACATTTTCACATTAGTCAATAATATTACTGAAATTAATAAAAAAAATGGAATAAATAGAAATGTACACACATTAACACAAGTAAATAAAAGACTCGATGAAGGGCTAAAAATCCGCAGAAATCTGGGGATTTCTGCGAGCGCCGATTTCGTGTGGGCCTAGTTATGGAGGAATGAGCCTATCTAATATTTCAATCAACAGCCAGAGTATTTAAGCAGCCTCCTACTGTACCACTATTAGGTCTCATTATCTTTCAACTACTCCAAAATCTCCTACATCCCAGGTAGGCATGGGCGGGTATAAGATTCTGACGGTATTGTGATTGCTGCTCTAAAATATATTCTTTTTAAATGTCTGAGTAAAAAACAAAAACTGTTTTCCCCTTTAAAAACAATATATTTTATTCATTGAAAGATTTATAATCATTTGAATCAGTAAACATGTCAGGCTAAATATTTCAAAAGATTAGTTGACTTCTGCGTCTATTTTTGTTTCAAAAATACAGATTTCTTAACAATTTAAAACAGCATCTTTGGATATTTTTTCAGCTGGAGTTACTGTTGTCAAAAAAAAAAAAAAGTAAATAAAAAATCTTACACATAACTTAGAAATGGTATTACAGAAAATTTTGGCGGTTTTAAAACCTTCACTTTTTTCCAAACCGTGGTATACTGTACTTTGAAAACTGTTAAATTCCCATGCCTAATCCCAGGTACCTTGCCATTTGTATTTACTCTATGTATATATTCATAAGAACTCGAGCTGAAGCCGTTTCATGGACCTTCTCATCAGTGTACATCAAGTCAAATAAATGTAAACATCATTTATTAAATATTAAATGTGCAAACAAACTTATTGAACATGCATATTTACATTGTGTGCCAGTATTAGTGGAGTGCACTGTATATGTTCCATATTATATACTAGCATGATTTATATTATGGTAGCGTAGTTCACCTAAAAATGAAAATATACTCACTGTTTGCTCACACTTAAATTTAGTTTATTCTGTTGAAAACAAAAGAAGATATTTTGAAGAAAGCTGAAAAGCTGTAATACCATGGAAGTCAATGGTTACGGGTTTTTTAAGATTCTTCAAAATAACTCCTCCTCTGATGGACAGAGGAAAGAATCTCATAAAGGTTTGGAACAAGGGTGAGTAAATTATTACAGAATTTTCTTTTTAGGGTGAACAACTCCTTGAATGCATAATGATTATGGCTTTTTATATCATTACTACCTAGTCATTTGTAATTTAAGATGTATTATACTACACTGAAAAAAGTGTTGCATGCAAAACTGTTGCAACCTATTTATTTGTGTTGAATTTAAACAAACAAATTAAATTTAACAATGTTCAACTTCATTTGTTTGTTTAAATTCAACACAAATAAATTGTTTACAACCACTAAACATAAAAAATTGAGTAAATCCAAGGAATCATCTTTGAATAATTTTTTTCAGTGTATATTATCTGCAATAGAAAGTTATGTTTGTTCTATTTTATTGTCTTAGGAAAGAATGGCTTTCCCTGGGCAGCATGGCCAAAGAAGATGCCATGGAGGACTTTGTGAAGCTTCTGAACTCTTGTTGTAGTTTGTTTGCACCATATGTGACGTCACATAAAATTGAGAAGGAGGACCAAGAGAGGAGACAGTACGTCAATAACTACATATTGTCTGATAATGTAGCCTTGTATCCTATTAAGCCTTTCTATTCTGTATTTGTGTGTGTCTAGAAAAGAAGAAGAAGAGCGTCTCAGGCTGGAGAGAGAAGAGCAGGAGAGAAGACTGCTGAAAGAAGAAGAACAACGCAGAGAAGAAGAGGAGAGGAGGGCAATAGAGGAGGAACAGAGAAGGAAAGAAGAGGCAGAGAGGTTACAGATAGAACGGCAAAAGTAAGTGATCTGATAATAAACCAATCACTTTTTTCTAAGAATGCCATAAATAATTATATTAATTGTTGACAAAGCTGAACATATATTTACAGTGAAATATCACAGAAAATAAATATGGATGAATTGTGTGAAATTTGAATAATTAGTAAACATTTTTAATAAAAATAAATAAATCAACATATAATATTGCATTAAAATGTCTTTATTAAAAATGCATTAAATTTGGCCAAAACTGCATTTATTGAATCACAAATAAAACTTAAATAATTTGAAGTAACTGTTTTGTTATATTAAATAACCATTTTCTATTTAGTACATTTTAAGAGAGCGTCACTGTGGCGCAGTGGGTAGCATGATCACCTCACAGCAAGGTTGACATTTCTGTGTGGAGCTTGCATGTTCACATGGGTTTGCTCCGGTTTCCCCCACAAGACCAAAGACATGGTATAGGTGAATTGAAAAAGCTAAATTGGCCGTAGTGTATGAGTGTGAATGCAAGAGTGTATGGGTGTTTCTCAGTGCTGGGTTGCGGCTGGAAGGGCATCCGCTGTGTAAAACAAATGCTGGATAAGTTGGTGGTTCATACCGTTGTGGCGACCCCTGATTCATAAAGGGACCAAGCCGAAAAGAAAATGAACTAATTAATAAATTATAAGAATGTAATTTCATCCTGAGAAAGCGGGGTTATTAGCAGACATTACATCTTCTATGTTACTTGATTTTTCAACAAATTAATCTGCCTAATTTATATTATTAGCAATGCATGTTATTAGCAAACAATATTTGAAATTTAAATGCATCAATGCTATAATGTCTGAAAATGTTTTTGAAGGTTTTTCTCTACATTTATCTGTTTAGAAACTATAATAAATCACAGTAATTCTGTGAAATGCTTTTTTTCTGTGTGCAGGGTGTCCACGGTGTCCTAAATAGTCTTAAAATGTCTTGAATTACTAAAACAAAATTGTAGGCCTTGAAAAGTCTTAAGTCCACTGAAATATGGTGTAGTATTTTGTTTTAAAGTGGTCTTAATATAACTTTATCCACCTAAAGCTACCCAATCAGGTCAACACGCATCCATCACGAACAATCAGTTTCAATAAAACCTTTACATTTGTTAACTCTATTTACCAATAATTATCTTCTTTTCATACTTACAATAACATTTGTTTAAAAGTTCTCCTTGTGTATATATATAGCAACATGGTGAGGACACTGACCTGTTGCGCATAAATTTAGTCTATTGTTATCTTTAAATCTTTAGTCTTTTTTTAAGAAAAGTAATGCTAAAAATGTATGTATGTATGTATGTATATATGTATATATATTCAAGTAGCACATCTTGTCAAAATGACAGTAAAGATTGGAATAATGAAGCTTAACCATAAGAATTAATTACATTTCAAAATATATTCACACGCAGGTTTTCTACAGGTTTTACCAAGCCCAATTTAACAACAAACAAACTCTAGTTATACACATACACACATACATATATATATATATACACACACACACACCCACACCCACACACACACACACACATATATATATATATATATATAT